>NW_026294614.1:0-154631 GCF_007827085.1 Peromyscus californicus insignis | reverse complement strand
AATGTGTTTCCTATATAGCCAGAACAGTCAGCTTGCTCAGAACTAAAGAACTGTGCTTCCTACACACAAAGGCCATATCTAATTCAACTCTGCTTAGGAAACTGACAAGAACAGTAGTTTCTCTTGCATCCAATACACTGCATTTGCTGGGATAAGACGCGAGTGCTATTTGCACTGTGTATGGCCAATTGAGCACAATAGTGACTCTCCTTACCAGAAAACAACTCTTGCTGCTAGGACCAGAAACTGCATGTGATTCAACTCCGTTTATGAAAGGGAATTAAACTCCGGCTCGCCTTACAAGAAACACACTCTGCTTTAGAGAAAGCAGCACTCTTCTACTCTACTCTTTTTCCTACATAGCCAGAACAGTCAGGTTGCTCAGAACCAAAGAACTGTGCTTCCTACACACAATGGCCATAACTAGTTCAACTCTTCTTAGGAAACTGACAAGAACAGTAGTTTCTCTTGCGTCCAATACAATGCACTTGCTGGGTACAGACGCGAGTGCTATTTGCACTGTGTATGGCCAAATGAGCACAATAGTGACTCTCCTTACCAGAAAACAACTCTTGGTGCTAGGACCAGAAACTGCATGTGATTCAACTCCGTTTATGAAAGGGAATTCAACTCTAGCTTGCCTTACAAGAAACACACTCTGCTTTAGAGAAAGCAGCACTCTTCTACTCTACTGTGATTCCTATATAGCCAGAACAGTCAGCTTGCTCAGAACTAAAGAACTGTGCTTCCTACACACAAGGGCCATATCTAATTCAACTCTGCTTAGGAAACTGACAAGAACAGTAGTTTCTCTTGTGTCCAATACACTGCATTTGCTGGGAACAGACGCGAGTGCTATTTGCAATGTGTATGGCCAATTGAGCACAATAGTGAATAACCTTACCAGAAAACAACTCTTGCTGCTAGGACCAGAAATTGCATGTGATTCAACTCCGTTTATGAAAGGGAATTAAACTCTGGCTCGCCTTACAAGAAACACACTCTGCTTTTGAGAAAGCAGCACTCTTCTACTCTACTGTGTTTGCTATAGAGCCAGAACAGTCAGCTTGCTCAGAACCAAAGAACTGTGCTTCCTACACACAATGGCCATAACTAGTTCAACTCTGCTTAGGAAACTGACAAGAACAGTAGTTTCTCTTGTGTCCAATACACTGCATTTGCTGGGAACAGACGCGAGTGCTATTTGCAATGTGTATGGCCAATTGAGCACAATAGTGAATAACCTTACCAGAAAACAACTCTTGCTGCTAGGACCAGAAATTGCATGTGATTCAACTCCGTTTATGAAAGGGAATTAAACTCTGGCTCGCCTTACAAGAAACACACTCTGCTTTTGAGAAAGCAGCACTCTTCTACTCTACTGTGTTTGCTATAGAGCCAGAACAGTCAGCTTGCTCAGAACCAAAGAACTGTGCTTCCTACACACAATGGCCATAACTAGTTCAACTCTGCTTAGGAAACTGACAAGAACAGTAGTTTCTCTTGCGTCCAATACAATGCACTTGCTGGGTACAGACGCGAGTGCTATTTGCACTGTGTATGGCCAAATGAGCACAATAGTGACTCTTCTTACCAGAAAACAACTCTTGGTGCTAGGACCAGAAACTGCATGTGATTCAACTCTGTTTATGAAAGGGAATTCAACTCTAGCTTGCCTTACAAGAAACACACTCTGCTTTTGAGAAAGCAGCACTCTTCTACTCTACTGTGTTTCCTATATAGCCAGAACAGTCAGCTTGCTCAGAACTAAAGAACTGTGCTTCCAACACACAAGGGCCATATCTAATTCAACTCTGCTTAGGAAACTGACAAGAACAGTAGTTTCTCTTGCGTCCAATACACTGCATTTGCTGGGATAAGACGCGAGTGCTATTTGCACTGTGTAAGGCCAATTGAGCACAATAGTGAATCTCCTTACCAGAAAACAACTTTTGCTGCTAGGACCAGAAACTGCATGTGATTCAACTCCGTTTATGAAAGGGAAATCAACTCTAGCTCGCCTTACAAGAAACACACTCTGCTTTTGAGAAAGCAGCACTCTTCTACTCTACTGTGTTTCCTATATAGCCAGAACTGTCAGCTTGCTCAGAACTAAAGAACTGTGCTTCCTACACACAAGGGCCATATCTAATTCAACTCTGCTTAGGAAACAGACAAGAACAGTAGTTTCTCTTGCGTCCAATACACTGCATTTGCTGGGAACAGACGCGAGTGCTATTTGCACTGTGTATGGCCAAATGAGCACAATAGTGACTCTCCTTACCAGAAAACAACTCTTGGTGCTAGGACCAGAAACTGCATGTGATTCAACTCCGTTTATGAAAGGGAATTCAACTCTCGCTTGCCTTACAAGAAACACACTCTGCTTTTGAGAAAGCAGCACTCTTCTACTCTACTGTGTTTGCTATATAGCCAGAACAGTCAGCTTGCTCAGAACTAAAGAACTGTGCTTCCTACACACAAGGGCCATATCTAATTCAACTCTGGTTAGGAAACTGACAAGAACAGTAGTTTCTCTTGCGTCCAATACACTGCATTTGCTGGGATTAGACGCCAGTGCTATTTGCACTGTGTATGGCCAATTGAGCACAATAGTGAATCTCCTTACCAGAAAACAACTTTTGCTGCTAGGACCAGAAACTGATGTGATTCAACTCCGTTTATGAAAGGGAATTAAACTCTGGCTCGCCTTACAAGAAACACACTCTGCTTTAGAGAAAGCAGCACTCTTCTACTCTACTCTTTTTCCTACATAGCCAGAACAGTCAGGTTGCTCAGAACCAAAGAACTGTGCTTCCTACACACAATGGCCATAACTAGTTCAACTCTTCTTAGGAAACTGACAAGAACAGTAGTTTCTCTTGCGTCCAATACAATGCACTTGCTGGGTACAGACGCGAGTGCTATTTGCACTGTGTATGGCCAAATGAGCACAATAGTGACTCTCCTTACCAGAAAACAACTCTTGGTGCTAGGACCAGAAACTGCATGTGATTCAACTCCGTTTATGAAAGGGAATTCAACTCTAGCTTGCCTTACAAGAAACACACTCTGCTTTTGAGAAAGCAGCACTCTTCTACTCTACTGTGTTTCCTATATAGCCAGAACAGTCAGCTTGCTCAGAACTAAAGAACTGTGCTTCCTACACACAAGGGCCATATCTAATTCAACTCTGCTTAGGAAACTGACAAGAACAGTAGTTTCTCTTGCGTCCAATACACTGCATTTGCTGGGATAAGACGCGAGTGCTATTTGCACTGTGTATGGCCAATTGAGCACAATAGTGAATCTCCTTACCAGAAAACAACTCTTGCTGCTAGGACCAGAAACTGCATGTGATTCAACTCCGTTTATGAAAGGGAATTAAACTCTGGCTCGCCTTACAAGAAACACACTCTGCTTTTGAGAAAGCAGCACTCTTCTACTCTACTGTGTTTGCTATAGAGCCAGAACAGTCAGCTTGCTCAGAACCAAAGAACTGTGCTTCCTACACACAATGGCCATAACTAGTTCAACTCTGCTTAGGAAACTGACAAGAACAGTAGTTTCTCTTGCGTCCAATACAATGCACTTGCTGGGTACAGACGCGAGTGCTATTTGCAATGTGTATGGCCAAATGAGCACAATAGTGACTCTTCTTACCAGAAAACAACTCTTGGTGCTAGGACCAGAAACTGCATGTGATTCAACTCCGTTTATGAAAGGGAATTCAACTCTAGCTTGCCTTACAAGAAACACACTCTGCTTTTGAGAAAGCAGCACTCTTCTACTCTACTGTGTTTGCTATATAGCCAGAACAGTCAGCTTGCTCAGAACTAAAGAACTGTGCTTCCTACACACAAGGGCCATATCTAATTCAACTCTGGTTAGGAAACTGACAAGAACAGTAGTTTCTCTTGCGTCCAATACACTGCATTTGCTGGGATTAGACGCCAGTGCTATTTGCACTGTGTATGGCCAATTGAGCACAATAGTGAATCTCCTTACCAGAAAACAACTTTTGCTGCTAGGACCAGAAACTGCATGTGATTCAACTCCGTTTATGAAAGGGAATTAAACTCTGGCTCGCCTTACAAGAAACACACTCTGCTTTAGAGAAAGCAGCACTCTTCTACTCTACTCTTTTTCCTACATAGCCAGAACAGTCAGGTTGCTCAGAACCAAAGAACTGTGCTTCCTACACACAATGGCCATAACTAGTTCAACTCTTCTTAGGAAACTGACAAGAACAGTAGTTTCTCTTGCGTCCAATACAATGCACTTGCTGGGATACAGACGCGAGTGCTATTTGCACTGTGTATGGCCAAATGAGCACAATAGTGACTCTCCTTACCAGAAAACAACTCTTGGTGCTAGGACCAGAAACTGCATGTGATTCAACTCCGTTTATGAAAGGGAATTCAACTCTAGCTTGCCTTACAAGAAACACACTCTGCTTTTGAGAAAGCAGCACTCTTCTACTCTACTGTGTTTCCTATATAGCCAGAACAGTCAGCTTGCTCAGAACTAAAGAACTGTGCTTCCTACACACAAGGGCCATATCTAATTCAACTCTGCTTAGGAAACTGACAAGAACAGTAGTTTCTCTTGCGTCCAATACACTGCATTTGCTGGGATACAGACGCGAGTGCTATTTGCAATGTGTATGGCCAATTGAGCACAATAGTGAATCTCCTTACCAGAAAACAACTCTTGCTGCTAGGACCAGAAACTGCATGTGATTCAACTCCGTTTATGAAAGGGAATTAAACTCTGGCTCGCCTTACAAGAAACACACTCTGCTTTTGAGAAAGCAGCACTCTTCTACTCTACTGTGTTTCCTATAGAGCCAGAACAGTCAGCTTGCTCAGAACCAAAGAACTGTGCTTCCTACACACAATGGCCATAACTAGTTCAACTCTGCTTAGGAAACTGACAAGAACAGTAGTTTCTCTTGCGTCCAATACAATGCACTTGCTGGGTACAGACGCGAGTGCTATTTGCAATGTGTATGGCCAATTGAGCACAATAGTGACTCTTCTTACCAGAAAACAACTCTTGGTGCTAGGACCAGAAACTGCATGTGATTCAACTCCGTTTATGAAAGGGAATTCAGCTCTAGCTTGCCTTACAAGAAACACACTCTGCTTTTGAGAAAGCAGCACTCTTCTACTCTACTGTGTTTCCTATATAGCCAGAACAGTCAGCTTGCTCAGAACTAAAGAACTGTGCTTCCAACACACAAGGGCCATATCTAATTCAACTCTGCTTAGGAAACTGACAAGAACAGTAGTTTCTCTTGTGTCCAATACACTGCATTTGCTGGGAACAGACGCGAGTGCTATTTGCAATGTGTATGGAAAATGAGCACAATAGTGACTCTCCTTACCAGAAAACAACTCTTGGTGCTAGGACCAGAAACTGCATGTGATTCAACTCCGTTTATGAAAGGGAATTCAACTCTCGCTTGCCTTACAAGAAACACACTCTGCTTTTGAGAAAGCAGCACTCTTCTACTCTACTGTGTTTCCTATATAGCAAGAACTGTCAGCTTGCTCAGAACTAAAGAACTGTGCTTCCTACACACAAGGGCCATATCTAATTCAACTCTGCTTAGGAAACTGACAAGAACAGTAGTTTCTCTAGCGTCCAATACACTGCATTTGCTGGGATAAGACGCGAGTGCTATTTGCAATGTGTATGGCCAATTGAGCACAATAGTGAATCTCCTTACCACAAAACAACTTTTGCTGCTAGGACCAGAAACTGCATGTGATTCAACTCCGTTTATGAAAGGGAAATGAACTCTAGCTCGCCTTACAAGAAACACACTCTGCTTTTGAAAAAGCAGCACTCTTCTACTCTAATGTGTTTCCTATATAGCCAGAACAGTCAGCTTGCTCAGAACTAAAGAACTGTGCTTCCTACACACAAAGGCCATATCTAATTCAACTCTGCTTAGGAAACTGACAAGAACAGTAGTTTCTCTTGCATCCAATACACTGCATTTGCTGGGATAAGACGCGAGTGCTATTTGCACTGTGTATGGCCAATTGAGCACAATAGTGACTCTCCTTACCAGAAAAAAACTCTTGCTGCTAGGACCAGAAACTGCATGTGATTCAACTCCGTTTATGAAAGGGAATTAAACTCCGGCTCGCCTTACAAGAAACACACTCTGCTTTAGAGAAAGCAGCACTCTTCTACTCTACACTTTTTCCTACATAGCCAGAACAGTCAGGTTGCTCAGAACCAAAGAACTGTGCTTCCTACACACAATGGCCATAACTAGTTCAACTCTTCTTAGGAAACTGACAAGAACAGTAGTTTCTCTTGCGTCCAATACAATGCACTTGCTGGGTACAGACGCGGGTGCTATTTGCACTGTGTATGGCCAAATGAGCACAATAGTGACTCTCCTTACCAGAAAACAACTCTTGGTGCTAGGACCAGAAACTGCATGTGATTCAACTCTGTTTATGAAAGGGAATTCAACTCTAGCTTGCCTTACAAGAAACACACTCTGCTTTAGAGAAAGCAGCACTCTTCTACTCTACTGTGTTTCCTATATAGCCAGAACAGTCAGCTTGCTCAGAACTAAAGAACTGTGCTTCCAACACACAAGGGCCATATCTAATTCAACTCTGCTTAGGAAACTGACAAGAACAGTAGTTTCTCTTGCGTCCAATACACTGCATTTGCTGGGATAAGACGCGAGTGCTATTTGCACTGTGTAAGGCCAATTGAGCACAATAGTGAATCTCCTTACCAGAAAACAACTTTTGCTGCTAGGACCAGAAACTGCATGTGATTCAACTCCGTTTATGAAAGGGAAATCAACTCTAGCTCGCCTTACAAGAAACACACTCTGCTTTTGAGAAAGCAGCACTCTTCTACTCTACTGTGTTTCCTATATAGCCAGAACTGTCAGCTTGCTCAGAACTAAAGAACTGTGCTTCCTACACACAAGGGCCATATCTAATTCAACTCTGCTTAGGAAACAGACAAGAACAGTAGTTTCTCTTGTGTCCAATACACTGCATTTCCTGGGAACAGACGCGAGTGCTATTTGCAATGTGTATGGCCAAATGAGCACAATAGTGACTCTCCTTACCAGAAAACAACTCTTGGTGCTAGGACCAGAAACTGCATGTGATTCAACTCCGTTTATGAAAGGGAATTCAACTCTCGCTTGCCTTACAAGAAACACACTCTGCTTTTGAGAAAGCAGCACTCTTCTACTCTACTGTGTTTGCTATATAGCCAGAACAGTCAGCTTGCTCAGAACTAAAGAACTGTGCTTCCTACACACAAGGGCCATATCTAATTCAACTCTGGTTAGGAAACTGACAAGAACAGTAGTTTCTCTTGCGTCCAATACACTGCATTTGCTGGGATTAGACGCCAGTGCTATTTGCACTGTGTATGGCCAATTGAGCACAATAGTGAATCTCCTTACCAGAAAACAACTTTTGCTGCTAGGACCAGAAACTGATGTGATTCAACTCCGTTTATGAAAGGGAATTAAACTCTGGCTCGCCTTACAAGAAACACACTCTGCTTTAGAGAAAGCAGCTCTCTTCTACTCTACTCTTTTTCCTACATAGCCAGAACAGTCAGGTTGCTCAGAACCAAAGAACTGTGCTTCCTACACACAATGGCCATAACTAGTTCAACTCTTCTTAGGAAACTGACAAGAACAGTAGTTTCTCTTGCGTCCAATACAATGCACTTGCTGGGTACAGACGCGAGTGCTATTTGCACTGTGTATGGCCAAATGAGCACAATAGTGACTCTCCTTACCAGAAAACAACTCTTGGTGCTAGGACCAGAAACTGCATGTGATTCAACTCCGTTTATGAAAGGGAATTCAACTCTAGCTTGCCTTACAAGAAACACACTCTGCTTTTGAGAAAGCAGCACTCTTCTACTCTACTGTGTTTCCTATATAGCCAGAACAGTCAGCTTGCTCAGAACTAAAGAACTGTGCTTCCAACACACAAGGGCCATATCTAATTCAACTCTGCTTAGGAAACTGACAAGAACAGTAGTTTCTCTTGCGTCCAATACACTGCATTTGCTGGGATAAGACGCGAGTGCTATTTGCACTGTGTAAGGCCAATTGAGCACAATAGTGAATCTCCTTACCAGAAAACAACTTTTGCTGCTAGGACCAGAAACTGCATGTGATTCAACTCCGTTTATGAAAGGGAAATCAACTCTAGCTCGCCTTACAAGAAACACACTCTGCTTTTGAGAAAGCAGCACTCTTCTACTCTACTGTGTTTCCTATATAGCCAGAACTGTCAGCTTGCTCAGAACTAAAGAACTGTGCTTCCTACACACAAGGGCCATATCTAATTCAACTCTGCTTAGGAAACAGACAAGAACAGTAGTTTCTCTTGTGTCCAATACACTGCATTTCCTGGGAACAGACGCGAGTGCTATTTGCAATGTGTATGGCCAAATGAGCACAATAGTGACTCTCCTTACCAGAAAACAACTCTTGGTGCTAGGACCAGAAACTGCATGTGATTCAACTCCGTTTATGAAAGGGAATTCAACTCTCGCTTGCCTTACAAGAAACACACTCTGCTTTTGAGAAAGCAGCACTCTTCTACTCTACTGTGTTTGCTATATAGCCAGAACAGTCAGCTTGCTCAGAACTAAAGAACTGTGCTTCCTACACACAAGGGCCATATCTAATTCAACTCTGGTTAGGAAACTGACAAGAACAGTAGTTTCTCTTGCGTCCAATACACTGCATTTGCTGGGATTAGACGCCAGTGCTATTTGCACTGTGTATGGCCAATTGAGCACAATAGTGAATCTCCTTACCAGAAAACAACTTTTGCTGCTAGGACCAGAAACTGATGTGATTCAACTCCGTTTATGAAAGGGAATTAAACTCTGGCTCGCCTTACAAGAAACACACTCTGCTTTAGAGAAAGCAGCACTCTTCTACTCTACTCTTTTTCCTACATAGCCAGAACAGTCAGGTTGCTCAGAACCAAAGAACTGTGCTTCCTACACACAATGGCCATAACTAGTTCAACTCTTCTTAGGAAACTGACAAGAACAGTAGTTTCTCTTGCGTCCAATACAATGCACTTGCTGGGTACAGACGCGAGTGCTATTTGCACTGTGTATGACCAAATGAGCACAATAGTGACTCTCCTTACCAGAAAACAACTCTTGGTGCTAGGACCAGAAACTGCATGAGATTCAACTCCGTTTATGAAAGGGAATTCAACTCTAGCTTGCCTTACAAGAAACACACTCTGCTTTTGAGAAAGCAGCACTCTTCTACTCTACTGTGTTTCCTATATAGCCAGAACAGTCAGCTTGCTCAGAACTAAAGAACTGTGCTTCCTACACACAAAGGCCATATCTAATTCAACTCTGCTTAGGAAACTGAGAAGAACAGTAGTTTCTCTTGCGTCCAATACACTGCATTTGCTGGGATAAGACGCGAGTGCTATTTGCACTGTGTATGGCCAATTGAGCACAATAGTGAATCTCCTTACCAGAAAACAACTCTTGCTGCTAGGACCAGAAACTGCATGTGATTCAACTCCGTTTATGAAAGGGAATTAAACTCTGGCTCGCCTTAGAAGAAACACACTCTGCTTTTGAGAAAGCAGCACTCTTCTACTCTACTGTGTTTGCTATAGAGCCAGAACAGTCAGCTTGCTCAGAACCAAAGAACTGTGCTTCCTACACACAATGGCCATAACTAGTTCAACTCTGCTTAGGAAACTGACAAGAACAGTAGTTTCTCTTGCATCCAATACACTGCATTTGCTGGGATAAGACGCGAGTGCTATTTGCACTGTGTAAGGCCAATTGAGCACAATAGTGAATCTCCTTACCAGAAAACAACTTTTGCTGCTAGGACCAGAAACTGCATGTGATTCAACTCCGTTTATGAAAGGGAATTCAACTCTCGCTTGCCTTACAAGAAACACACTCTGCTTTTGAGAAAGCAGCACTCTTCTACTCTACTGTGTTTCCTATATAGCAAGAACTGTCAGCTTGCTCAGAACTAAAGAACTGTGCTTCCTACACACAAGGGCCATATCTAATTCAACTCTGCTTAGGAAACTGACAAGAACAGTAGTTTCTCTAGCGTCCAATACACTGCATTTGCTGGGATAAGACGCGAGTGCTATTTGCAATGTGTATGGCCAATTGAGCACAATAGTGAATCTCCTTACCACAAAACAACTTTTGCTGCTAGGACCAGAAACTGCATGTGATTTCACTCCGTTTATGAAAGGGAAATGAACTCTAGCTCGCCTTACAAGAAACACACTCTGCTTTTGAAAAAGCAGCACTCTTCTACTCTAATGTGTTTCCTATATAGCCAGAACAGTCAGCTTGCTCAGAACTAAAGAACTGTGCTTCCTACACACAAAGGCCATATCTAATTCAACTCTGCTTAGGAAACTGACAAGAACAGTAGTTTCTCTTGCATCCAATACACTGCATTTGCTGGGATAAGACGCGAGTGCTATTTGCACTGTGTATGGCCAATTGAGCACAATAGTGACTCTCCTTACCAGAAAACAACTCTTGCTGCTAGGACCAGAAACTGCATGTGATTCAACTCCGTTTATGAAAGGGAATTAAACTCCGGCTCGCCTTACAAGAAACACACTCTGCTTTAGAGAAAGCAGCACTCTTCTACTCTACTCTTTTTCCTACATAGCCAGAACAGTCAGGTTGCTCAGAACCAAAGAACTGTGCTTCCTACACACAATGGCCATAACTAGTTCAACTCTTCTTAGGAAACTGACAAGAACAGTAGTTTCTCTTGCGTCCAATACAATGCACTTGCTGGGTACAGACGCGGGTGCTATTTGCACTGTGTATGGCCAAATGAGCACAATAGTGACTCTCCTTACCAGAAAACAACTCTTGGTGCTAGGACCAGTAACTGCATGTGATTCAACTCCGTTTATGAAAGGGAATTCAACTCTAGCTTGCCTTACAAGAAACACACTCTGCTTTAGAGAAAGCAGCACTCTTCTACTCTACTGTGATTCCTATATAGCCAGAACAGTCAGCTTGCTCAGAACTAAAGAACTGTGCTTCCTACACACAAGGGCCATATCTAATTCAACTCTGCTTAGGAAACTGACAAGAACAGTAGTTTCTCTTGTGTCCAATACACTGCATTTGCTGGGAACAGACGCGAGTGCTATTTGCAATGTGTATGGCCAATTGAGCACAATAGTGAATAACCTTACCAGAAAACAACTCTTGCTGCTAGGACCAGAAACTGCATGTGATTCAACTCCGTTTATGAAAGGGAAATCCACTCTAGCTCGCCTTACAAGAAACACACTCTGCTTTTGAGAAAGCAGCACTCTTCTACTCTACTGTGTTTCCTATATAGCCAGAACTGTCAGCTTGCTCAGAACTAAAGAACTGTGCTTCCTACACACAAGGGCCATATCTAATTCAACTCTGCTTAGGAAACTGACAAGAACAGTAGTTTCTCTTGTGTCCAATACACTGCATTTGCTGGGAACAGACGCGAGTGCTATTTGCAATGTGTATGGAAAATGAGCACAATAGTGACTCTCCTTACCAGAAAACAACTCTTGGTGCTAGGACCAGAAACTGCATGTGATTCAACTCCGTTTATGAAAGGGAATTCAACTCTCGCTTGCCTTACAAGAAACACACTCTGCTTTTGAGAAAGCAGCACTCTTCTACTCTACTGTGTTTCCTATATAGCAAGAACTGTCAGCTTGCTCAGAACTAAAGAACTGTGCTTCCTACACACAAGGGCCATATCTAATTCAACTCTGCTTAGGAAACTGACAAGAACAGTAGTTTCTCTAGCGTCCAATACACTGCATTTGCTGGGATAAGACGCGAGTGCTATTTGCAATGTGTATGGCCAATGAGCACAATAGTGAATCTCCTTACCACAAAACAACTTTTGCTGCTAGGACCAGAAACTGCATGTGATTCAACTCCGTTTATGAAAGGGAAATGAACTCTAGCTCGCCTTACAAGAAACACACTCTGCTTTTGAAAAAGCAGCACTCTTCTACTCTAATGTGTTTCCTATATAGCCAGAACAGTCAGCTTGCTCAGAACTAAAGAACTGTGCTTCCTACACACAAAGGCCATATCTAATTCAACTCTGCTTAGGAAACTGACAAGAACAGTAGTTTCTCTTGCATCCAATACACTGCATTTGCTGGGATAAGACGCGAGTGCTATTTGCACTGTGTATGGCCAATTGAGCACAATAGTGACTCTCCTTACCAGAAAACAACTCTTGCTGCTAGGACCAGAAACTGCATGTGATTCAACTCCGTTTATGAAAGGGAATTAAACTCCGGCTCGCCTTACAAGAAACACACTCTGCTTTAGAGAAAGCAGCACTCTTCTACTCTACTCTTTTTCCTACATAGCCAGAACAGTCAGGTTGCTCAGAACCAAAGAACTGTGCTTCCTACACACAATGGCCATAACTAGTTCAACTCTTCTTAGGAAACTGACAAGAACAGTAGTTTCTCTTGCGTCCAATACAATGCACTTGCTGGGTACAGACGCGAGTGCTATTTGCACTGTGTATGGCCAAATGAGCACAATAGTGACTCTCCTTACCAGAAAACAACTCTTGGTGCTAGGACCAGAAACTGCATGTGATTCAACTCCGTTTATGAAAGGGAATTCAACTCTAGCTTGCCTTACAAGAAACACACTCTGCTTTAGAGAAAGCAGCACTCTTCTACTCTACTGTGATTCCTATATAGCCAGAACAGTCAGCTTGCTCAGAACTAAAGAACTGTGCTTCCTACACACAAGGGCCATATCTAATTCAACTCTGCTTAGGAAACTGACAAGAACAGTAGTTTCTCTTGTGTCCAATACACTGCATTTGCTGGGAACAGACGCGAGTGCTATTTGCAATGTGTATGGCCAATTGAGCACAATAGTGAATAACCTTACCAGAAAACAACTCTTGCTGCTAGGACCAGAAATTGCATGTGATTCAACTCCGTTTATGAAAGGGAATTAAACTCTGGCTCGCCTTACAAGAAACACACTCTGCTTTTGAGAAAGCAGCACTCTTCTACTCTACTGTGTTTGCTATAGAGCCAGAACAGTCAGCTTGCTCAGAACCAAAGAACTGTGCTTCCTACACACAATGGCCATAACTAGTTCAACTCTGCTTAGGAAACTGACAAGAACAGTAGTTTCTCTTGTGTCCAATACACTGCATTTGCTGGGAACAGACGCGAGTGCTATTTGCAATGTGTATGGCCAATTGAGCACAATAGTGAATAACCTTACCAGAAAACAACTCTTGCTGCTAGGACCAGAAATTGCATGTGATTCAACTCCGTTTATGAAAGGGAATTAAACTCTGGCTCGCCTTACAAGAAACACACTCTGCTTTTGAGAAAGCAGCACTCTTCTACTCTACTGTGTTTGCTATAGAGCCAGAACAGTCAGCTTGCTCAGAACCAAAGAACTGTGCTTCCTACACACAATGGCCATAACTAGTTCAACTCTGCTTAGGAAACTGACAAGAACAGTAGTTTCTCTTGCGTCCAATACAATGCACTTGCTGGGTACAGACGCGAGTGCTATTTGCACTGTGTATGGCCAAATGAGCACAATAGTGACTCTTCTTACCAGAAAACAACTCTTGGTGCTAGGACCAGAAACTGCATGTGATTCAACTCTGTTTATGAAAGGGAATTCAACTCTAGCTTGCCTTACAAGAAACACACTCTGCTTTTGAGAAAGCAGCACTCTTCTACTCTACTGTGTTTCCTATATAGCCAGAACAGTCAGCTTGCTCAGAACTAAAGAACTGTGCTTCCAACACACAAGGGCCATATCTAATTCAACTCTGCTTAGGAAACTGACAAGAACAGTAGTTTCTCTTGCGTCCAATACACTGCATTTGCTGGGATAAGACGCGAGTGCTATTTGCACTGTGTAAGGCCAATTGAGCACAATAGTGAATCTCCTTACCAGAAAACAACTTTTGCTGCTAGGACCAGAAACTGCATGTGATTCAACTCCGTTTATGAAAGGGAAATCAACTCTAGCTCGCCTTACAAGAAACACACTCTGCTTTTGAGAAAGCAGCACTCTTCTACTCTACTGTGTTTCCTATATAGCCAGAACTGTCAGCTTGCTCAGAACTAAAGAACTGTGCTTCCTACACACAAGGGCCATATCTAATTCAACTCTGCTTAGGAAACAGACAAGAACAGTAGTTTCTCTTGTGTCCAATACACTGCATTTGCTGGGAACAGACGCGAGTGCTATTTGCAATGTGTATGGCCAAATGAGCACAATAGTGACTCTCCTTACCAGAAAACAACTCTTGGTGCTAGGACCAGAAACTGCATGTGATTCAACTCCGTTTATGAAAGGGAATTCAACTCTCGCTTGCCTTACAAGAAACACACTCTGCTTTTGAGAAAGCAGCACTCTTCTACTCTACTGTGTTTGCTATATAGCCAGAACAGTCAGCTTGCTCAGAACTAAAGAACTGTGCTTCCTACACACAAGGGCCATATCTAATTCAACTCTGGTTAGGAAACTGACAAGAACAGTAGTTTCTCTTGCGTCCAATACACTGCATTTGCTGGGATTAGACGCCAGTGCTATTTGCACTGTGTATGGCCAATTGAGCACAATAGTGAATCTCCTTACCAGAAAACAACTTTTGCTGCTAGGACCAGAAACTGATGTGATTCAACTCCGTTTATGAAAGGGAATTAAACTCTGGCTCGCCTTACAAGAAACACACTCTGCTTTAGAGAAAGCAGCACTCTTCTACTCTACTCTTTTTCCTACATAGCCAGAACAGTCAGGTTGCTCAGAACCAAAGAACTGTGCTTCCTACACACAATGGCCATAACTAGTTCAACTCTTCTTAGGAAACTGACAAGAACAGTAGTTTCTCTTGCGTCCAATACAATGCACTTGCTGGGTACAGACGCGAGTGCTATTTGCACTGTGTATGGCCAAATGAGCACAATAGTGACTCTCCTTACCAGAAAACAACTCTTGGTGCTAGGACCAGAAACTGCATGTGATTCAACTCCGTTTATGAAAGGGAATTCAACTCTAGCTTGCCTTACAAGAAACACACTCTGCTTTTGAGAAAGCAGCACTCTTCTACTCTACTGTGTTTCCTATATAGCCAGAACAGTCAGCTTGCTCAGAACTAAAGAACTGTGCTTCCTACACACAAAGGCCATATCTAATTCAACTCTGCTTAGGAAACTGAGAAGAACAGTAGTTTCTCTTGCGTCCAATACACTGCATTTGCTGGGATAAGACGCGAGTGCTATTTGCACTGTGTATGGCCAATTGAGCACAATAGTGAATCTCCTTACCAGAAAACAACTCTTGCTGCTAGGACCAGAAACTGCATGTGATTCAACTCCGTTTATGAAAGGGAATTAAACTCTGGCTCGCCTTAGAAGAAACACACTCTGCTTTTGAGAAAGCAGCACTCTTCTACTCTACTGTGTTTGCTATAGAGCCAGAACAGTCAGCTTGCTCAGAACCAAAGAACTGTGCTTCCTACACACAATGGCCATAACTAGTTCAACTCTGCTTAGGAAACTGACAAGAACAGTAGTTTCTCTTGCGTCCAATACAATGCACTTGCTGGGTACAGACGCGAGTGCTATTTGCAATGTGTATGGCCAATTGAGCACAATAGTGACTCTTCTTACCAGAAAACAACTCTTGGTGCTAGGACCAGAAACTGCATTTGATTCAACTCCGTTTATGAAAGGGAATTCAGCTCTAGCTTGCCTTACAAGAAACACACTCTGCTTTTGAGAAAGCAGCACTCTTCTACTCTACTGTGTTTCCTATATAGCCAGAACTGTCAGCTTGCTCAGAACTAAAGAACTGTGCTTCCTACACACAAGGGCCATATCTAATTCAACTCTGCTTAGGAAACTGACAAGAACAGTAGTTTCTCTTGTGTCCAATACACTGCATTTGCTGGGAACAGACGCGAGTGCTATTTGCAATGTGTATGGCCAAATGAGCACAATAGTGACTCTCCTTACCAGAAAACAACTCTTGGTGCTAGGACCAGAAACTGCATGTGATTCAACTCCGTTTATGAAAGGGAATTCAACTCTAGCTTGCCTTACAAGAAACACACTCTGCTTTTGAGAAAGCAGCACTCTTCTACTCTACTGTGTTTCCTATATAGCCAGAACTGTCAGCTTGCTCAGAACTAAAGAACTGTGCTTCCTACACACAAGGGCCATATCTAATTCAACTCTGCTTAGGAAACTGACAAGAACAGTAGTTTCTCTTGCGTCCAATACACTGCATTTGCTGGGATAAGACGCGAGTGCTATTTGCAATGTGTATGGCCAATTGAGCACAATAGTGAATCTCCTTACCACAAAACAACTTTTGCTGCTAGGACCAGAAACTGCATGTGATTCAACTCCGTTTATGAAAGGGAAATGAACTCTAGCTCGCCTTACAAGAAACACACTCTGCTTTTGAAAAAGCAGCACTCTTCTACTCTAATGTGTTTCCTATATAGCCAGAACAGTCAGCATGCTCAGAACTAAAGAACTGTGCTTCCTACACACAAGGGCCATATCTAATTCAACTCTGCTTAGGAAACTGACAAGAACAGTAGTTTCTCTTGCGTCCAATACACTGCATTTTCTGGGAACAGACGCGAGTGCTATTTGCAATGTGTATGGCCAATTGAGCACAATAGTGAATCTCCTTACCAGAAAACAACTCTTGCTGCTAGGACCAGAAATTGCATGTGATTCAACTCCGTTTATGAAAGGGAATTAAACTCTGGCTCGCCTTACAAGAAACACACTCTGCTGTTGAGAAAGCAGCAATCTTCTACTCTACTGTGTTTCCTATAGAGCCAGAACAGTCAGCCTGCTCAGAACCAAAGAACTGTGCTTCCTACACACAATGGCCATAACTAGTTCAACTCTGCTTAGGAAACTGACAAGAACAGTAGTTTCTCTTGCGTCCAATACAATGCACTTGCTGGGTACAGACGCGAGTGCTATTTGCAATGTGTATGGCCATTTGAGCACAATAGTGACTCTTCTTACCAGAAAACAACTCTTGGTGCTAGGACCAGAAACTGCATGTGATTCAACTCCGTTTATGAAAGGGAATTCAGCTCTAGCTTGCCTTACAAGAAACACACTCTGCTTTTGAGAAAGCAGCACTCTTCTACTCTACTGTGTTTCCTATATAGCCAGAACAGTCAGCTTGCTCAGAACTAAAGAACTGTGCTTCCAACACACAAGGGCCATATCTAATTCAACTCTGCTTAGGAAACTGACAAGAACAGTAGTTTCTCTTGCGTCCAATACACTGCATTTGCTGGGATAAGACGCGAGTGCTATTTGCACTGTGTAAGGCCAATTGAGCACAATAGTGAATCTCCTTACCAGAAAACAACTTTTGCTGCTAGGACCAGAAACTGCATGTGATTCAACTCCGTTTATGAAAGGGAAATCCACTCTAGCTCGCCTTACAAGAAACACACTCTGCTTTTGAGAAAGCAGCACTCTTCTACTCTACTGTGTTTCCTATATAGCCAGAACTGTCAGCTTGCTCAGAACTAAAGAACTGTGCTTCCTACACACAAGGGCCATATCTAATTCAACTCTGCTTAGGAAACTGACAAGAACAGTAGTTTCTCTTGTGTCCAATACACTGCATTTGCTGGGAACAGACGCGAGTGCTATTTGCAATGTGTATGGAAAATGAGCACAATAGTGACTCTCCTTACCAGAAAACAACTCTTGGTGCTAGGACCAGAAACTGCATGTGATTCAACTCCGTTTATGAAAGGGAATTCAACTCTCGCTTGCCTTACAAGAAACACACTCTGCTTTTGAGAAAGCAGCACTCTTCTACTCTACTGTGTTTCCTATATAGCAAGAACTGTCAGCTTGCTCAGAACTAAAGAACTGTGCTTCCTACACACAAGGGCCATATCTAATTCAACTCTGCTTAGGAAACTGACAAGAACAGTAGTTTCTCTAGCGTCCAATACACTGCATTTGCTGGGATAAGACGCGAGTGCTATTTGCAATGTGTATGGCCAATTGAGCACAATAGTGAATCTCCTTACCACAAAACAACTTTTGCTGCTAGGACCAGAAACTGCATGTGATTCAACTCCGTTTATGAAAGGGAAATGAACTCTAGCTCGCCTTACAAGAAACACACTCTGCTTTTGAAAAAGCAGCACTCTTCTACTCTAATGTGTTTCCTATATAGCCAGAACAGTCAGCTTGCTCAGAACTAAAGAACTGTGCTTCCTACACACAAAGGCCACATCTAATTCAACTCTGCTTAGGAAACTGACAAGAACAGTAGTTTCTCTTGCATCCAATACACTGCATTTGCTGGGATAAGACGCGAGTGCTATTTGCACTGTGTATGGCCAATTGAGCACAATAGTGACTCTCCTTACCAGAAAAAAACTCTTGCTGCTAGGACCAGAAACTGCATGTGATTCAACTCCGTTTATGAAAGGGAATTAAACTCCGGCTCGCCTTACAAGAAACACACTCTGCTTTAGAGAAAGCAGCACTCTTCTACTCTACTCTTTTTCCTACATAGCCAGAACAGTCAGGTTGCTCAGAACCAAAGAACTGTGCTTCCTACACACAATGGCCATAACTAGTTCAACTCTTCTTAGGAAACTGACAAGAACAGTAGTTTCTCTTGCGTCCAATACAATGCACTTGCTGGGTACAGACGCGGGTGCTATTTGCACTGTGTATGGCCAAATGAGCACAATAGTGACTCTCCTTACCAGAAAACAACTCTTGGTGCTAGGACCAGTAACTGCATGTGATTCAACTCCGTTTATGAAAGGGAATTCAACTCTAGCTTGCCTTACAAGAAACACACTCTGCTTTAGAGAAAGCAGCACTCTTCTACTCTACTGTGATTCCTATATAGCCAGAACAGTCAGCTTGCTCAGAACTAAAGAACTGTGCTTCCTACACACAAGGGCCATATCTAATTCAACTCTGCTTAGGAAACTGACAAGAACAGTAGTTTCTCTTGTGTCCAATACACTGCATTTGCTGGGAACAGACGCGAGTGCTATTTGCAATGTGTATGGCCAATTGAGCACAATAGTGAATAACCTTACCAGAAAACAACTCTTGCTGCTAGGACCAGAAACTGCATGTGATTCAACTCCGTTTATGAAAGGGAAATCCACTCTAGCTCGCATTACAAGAAACACACTCTGCTTTTGAGAAAGCAGCACTCTTCTACTCTACTGTGTTTCCTATATAGCCAGAACTGTCAGCTTGCTCAGAACTAAAGAACTGTGCTTCCTACACACAAGGGCCATATCTAATTCAACTCTGCTTAGGAAACTGACAAGAACAGTAGTTTCTCTTGTGTCCAATACACTGCATTTGCTGGGAACAGACGCGAGTGCTATTTGCAATGTGTATGGAAAATGAGCACAATAGTGACTCTCCTTACCAGAAAACAACTCTTGGTGCTAGGACCAGAAACTGCATGTGATTCAACTCCGTTTATGAAAGGGAATTCAACTCTCGCTTGCCTTACAAGAAACACACTCTTCTTTTGAGAAAGCAGCACTCTTCTACTCTACTGTGTTTCCTATATAGCAAGAACTGTCAGCTTGCTCAGAACTAAAGAACTGTGCTTCCTACACACAAGGGCCATATCTAATTCAACTCTGCTTAGGAAACTGACAAGAACAGTAGTTTCTCTAGCGTCCAATACACTGCATTTGCTGGGATAAGACGCGAGTGCTATTTGCAATGTGTATGGCCAATTGAGCACAATAGTGAATCTCCTTACCACAAAACAACTTTTGCTGCTAGGACCAGAAACTGCATGTGATTCAACTCCGTTTATGAAAGGGAAATGAACTCTAGCTCGCCTTACAAGAAACACACTCTGCTTTTGAAAAAGCAGCACTCTTCTACTCTAATGTGTTTCCTATATAGCCAGAACAGTCAGCTTGCTCAGAACTAAAGAACTGTGCTTCCTACACACAAAGGCCATATCTAATTCAACTCTGCTTAGGAAACTGACAAGAACAGTAGTTTCTCTTGCATCCAATACACTGCATTTGCTGGGATAAGACGCGAGTGCTATTTGCACTGTGTATGGCCAATTGAGCACAATAGTGACTCTCCTTACCAGAAAACAACTCTTGCTGCTAGGACCAGAAACTGCATGTGATTCAACTCCGTTTATGAAAGGGAATTAAACTCCGGCTCGCCTTACAAGAAACACACTCTGCTTTAGAGAAAGCAGCACTCTTCTACTCTACTCTTTTTCCTACATAGCCAGAACAGTCAGGTTGCTCAGAACCAAAGAACTGTGCTTCCTACACACAATGGCCATAACTAGTTCAACTCTTCTTAGGAAACTGACAAGAACAGTAGTTTCTCTTGCGTCCAATACAATGCACTTGCTGGGTACAGACGCGAGTGCTATTTGCACTGTGTATGGCCAAATGAGCACAATAGTGACTCTCCTTACCAGAAAACAACTCTTGGTGCTAGGACCAGAAACTGCATGTGATTCAACTCCGTTTATGAAAGGGAATTCAACTCTAGCTTGCCTTACAAGAAACACACTCTGCTTTAGAGAAAGCAGCACTCTTCTACTCTACTGTGATTCCTATATAGCCAGAACAGTCAGCTTGCTCAGAACTAAAGAACTGTGCTTCCTACACACAAGGGCCATATCTAATTCAACTCTGCTTAGGAAACTGACAAGAACAGTAGTTTCTCTTGTGTCCAATACACTGCATTTGCTGGGAACAGACGCGAGTGCTATTTGCAATGTGTATGGCCAATTGAGCACAATAGTGAATAACCTTACCAGAAAACAACTCTTGCTGCTAGGACCAGAAATTGCATGTGATTCAACTCCGTTTATGAAAGGGAATTAAACTCTGGCTCGCCTTACAAGAAACACACTCTGCTTTTGAGAAAGCAGCACTCTTCTACTCTACTGTGTTTGCTATAGAGCCAGAACAGTCAGCTTGCTCAGAACCAAAGAACTGTGCTTCCTACACACAATGGCCATAACTAGTTCAACTCTGCTTAGGAAACTGACAAGAACAGTAGTTTCTCTTGTGTCCAATACACTGCATTTGCTGGGAACAGACGCGAGTGCTATTTGCAATGTGTATGGCCAATTGAGCACAATAGTGAATAACCTTACCAGAAAACAACTCTTGCTGCTAGGACCAGAAATTGCATGTGATTCAACTCCGTTTATGAAAGGGAATTAAACTCTGGCTCGCCTTACAAGAAACACACTCTGCTTTTGAGAAAGCAGCACTCTTCTACTCTACTGTGTTTGCTATAGAGCCAGAACAGTCAGCTTGCTCAGAACCAAAGAACTGTGCTTCCTACACACAATGGCCATAACTAGTTCAACTCTGCTTAGGAAACTGACAAGAACAGTAGTTTCTCTTGCGTCCAATACAATGCACTTGCTGGGTACAGACGCGAGTGCTATTTGCACTGTGTATGGCCAAATGAGCACAATAGTGACTCTTCTTACCAGAAAACAACTCTTGGTGCTAGGACCAGAAACTGCATGTGATTCAACTCTGTTTATGAAAGGGAATTCAACTCTAGCTTGCCTTACAAGAAACACACTCTGCTTTTGAGAAAGCAGCACTCTTCTACTCTACTGTGTTTCCTATATAGCCAGAACAGTCAGCTTGCTCAGAACTAAAGAACTGTGCTTCCAACACACAAGGGCCATATCTAATTCAACTCTGCTTAGGAAACTGACAAGAACAGTAGTTTCTCTTGCGTCCAATACACTGCATTTGCTGGGATAAGACGCGAGTGCTATTTGCACTGTGTAAGGCCAATTGAGCACAATAGTGAATCTCCTTACCAGAAAACAACTTTTGCTGCTAGGACCAGAAACTGCATGTGATTCAACTCCGTTTATGAAAGGGAAATCAACTCTAGCTCGCCTTACAAGAAACACACTCTGCTTTTGAGAAAGCAGCACTCTTCTACTCTACTGTGTTTCCTATATAGCCAGAACTGTCAGCTTGCTCAGAACTAAAGAACTGTGCTTCCTACACACAAGGGCCATATCTAATTCAACTCTGCTTAGGAAACAGACAAGAACAGTAGTTTCTCTTGTGTCCAATACACTGCATTTCCTGGGAACAGACGCGAGTGCTATTTGCAATGTGTATGGCCAAATGAGCACAATAGTGACTCTCCTTACCAGAAAACAACTCTTGGTGCTAGGACCAGAAACTGCATGTGATTCAACTCCGTTTATGAAAGGGAATTCAACTCTCGCTTGCCTTACAAGAAACACACTCTGCTTTTGAGAAAGCAGCACTCTTCTACTCTACTGTGTTTGCTATATAGCCAGAACAGTCAGCTTGCTCAGAACTAAAGAACTGTGCTTCCTACACACAAGGGCCATATCTAATTCAACTCTGGTTAGGAAACTGACAAGAACAGTAGTTTCTCTTGCGTCCAATACACTGCATTTGCTGGGATTAGACGCCAGTGCTATTTGCACTGTGTATGGCCAATTGAGCACAATAGTGAATCTCCTTACCAGAAAACAACTTTTGCTGCTAGGACCAGAAACTGATGTGATTCAACTCCGTTTATGAAAGGGAATTAAACTCTGGCTCGCCTTACAAGAAACACACTCTGCTTTAGAGAAAGCAGCACTCTTCTACTCTACTCTTTTTCCTACATAGCCAGAACAGTCAGGTTGCTCAGAACCAAAGAACTGTGCTTCCTACACACAATGGCCATAACTAGTTCAACTCTTCTTAGGAAACTGACAAGAACAGTAGTTTCTCTTGCGTCCAATACAATGCACTTGCTGGGTACAGACGCGAGTGCTATTTGCACTGTGTATGGCCAAATGAGCACAATAGTGACTCTCCTTACCAGAAAACAACTCTTGGTGCTAGGACCAGAAACTGCATGTGATTCAACTCCGTTTATGAAAGGGAATTCAACTCTAGCTTGCCTTACAAGAAACACACTCTGCTTTTGAGAAAGCAGCACTCTTCTACTCTACTGTGTTTCCTATATAGCCAGAACAGTCAGCTTGCTCAGAACTAAAGAACTGTGCTTCCTACACACAAAGGCCATATCTAATTCAACTCTGCTTAGGAAACTGAGAAGAACAGTAGTTTCTCTTGCGTCCAATACACTGCATTTGCTGGGATAAGACGCGAGTGCTATTTGCACTGTGTATGGCCAATTGAGCACAATAGTGAATCTCCTTACCAGAAAACAACTCTTGCTGCTAGGACCAGAAACTGCATGTGATTCAACTCCGTTTATGAAAGGGAATTAAACTCTGGCTCGCCTTAGAAGAAACACACTCTGCTTTTGAGAAAGCAGCACTCTTCTACTCTACTGTGTTTGCTATAGAGCCAGAACAGTCAGCTTGCTCAGAACCAAAGAACTGTGCTTCCTACACACAATGGCCATAACTAGTTCAACTCTGCTTAGGAAACTGACAAGAACAGTAGTTTCTCTTGCGTCCAATACAATGCACTTGCTGGGTACAGACGCGAGTGCTATTTGCAATGTGTATGGCCAATTGAGCACAATAGTGACTCTTCTTACCAGAAAACAACTCTTGGTGCTAGGACCAGAAACTGCATTTGATTCAACTCCGTTTATGAAAGGGAATTCAGCTCTAGCTTGCCTTACAAGAAACACACTCTGCTTTTGAGAAAGCAGCACTCTTCTACTCTACTGTGTTTCCTATATAGCCAGAACTGTCAGCTTGCTCAGAACTAAAGAACTGTGCTTCCTACACACAAGGGCCATATCTAATTCAACTCTGCTTAGGAAACTGACAAGAACAGTAGTTTCTCTTGTGTCCAATACACTGCATTTGCTGGGAACAGACGCGAGTGCTATTTGCAATGTGTATGGCCAAATGAGCACAATAGTGACTCTCCTTACCAGAAAACAACTCTTGGTGCTAGGACCAGAAACTGCATGTGATTCAACTCCGTATATGAAAGGGAATTCAACTCTAGCTTGCCTTACAAGAAACACACTCTGCTTTTGAGAAAGCAGCACTCTTCTACTCTACTGTGTTTCCTATATAGCCAGAACAGTCAGCTTGCTCAGAACTAAAGAACTGTGCTTCCTACACACAAGGACCATATCTAATTCAACTCTGCTTAGGAAACTGACAAGAACAGTAGTTTCTCTTGCGTCCAATACACTGCATTTGCTGGGATAAGACGCGAGTGCTATTTGCAATGTGTATGGCCAATTGAGCACAATAGTGAATCTCCTTACCACAAAACAACTTTTGCTGCTAGGACCAGAAACTGCATGTGATTCAACTCCGTTTATGAAAGGGAAATGAACTCTAGCTCGCCTTACAAGAAACACACTCTGCTTTTGAAAAAGCAGCACTCTTCTACTCTAATGTGTTTCCTATATAGCCAGAACAGTCAGCATGCTCAGAACTAAAGAACTGTGCTTCCTACACACAAAGGCCATATCTAATTCAACTCTGCTTAGGAAACTGACAAGAACAGTAGTTTCTCTTGCATCCAATACACTGCATTTGCTGGGATAAGACGCGAGTGCTATTTGCACTGTGTATGTCCAATTGAGCACAATAGTGACTCTCCTTACCAGAAAACAACTCTTGCTGCTAAGACCAGAAACTGCATGTGATTCAACTCCGTTAATGAAAGGGAATTAAACTCTGGCTCGACTTACAAGAAACACACTCTGCTTTAGAGAAAGCAGCACTCTTCTACTCTACTGTGTTTCCTATATAGCCAGAACAGTCAGCTTGCTCAGAACTAAAGAACTGTGCTTCCTACACACAAGGGCCATATCTAATTCAACTCTGCTTAGGAAACTGACAAGAACAGTAGTTTCTCTTGCATCCAATACACTGCATTTGCTGGGAACAGACGCGAGTGCTACTTGCAATGTGTATGGCCAATTGAGCGCAATAGTGAATCTCCTTACCAGAAAACAACTCTTGGTGCTAGGACCAGAAACTGCATGTGATTCAACTCCGTTTATGAAAGGGAATTCAACTCTAGCTTGCCTTACAAGAAACACACTCTG
The DNA here is from genome assembly GCF_007827085.1 of Peromyscus californicus insignis. Classification (NCBI taxonomy): domain Eukaryota; kingdom Metazoa; phylum Chordata; class Mammalia; order Rodentia; family Cricetidae; genus Peromyscus; species Peromyscus californicus. The sequence goes on along the minus strand of NW_026294614.1, from coordinate 129,483 downwards.
CTTTTGAGAAAGCAGCACTCTTCTACTCTACTGTGTTTCCTATAGAGCCAGAACAGTCAGCTTGCTCAGAACCAAAGAACTGTGCTTCCTACACACAATGGCCATAACTAGTTCAACTCTGCTTAGGAAACTGACAAGAACAGTAGTTTCTCTTGCGTCCAATACAATGCACTTGCTGGGATAAGACGCGAGTGCTATTTGCAATGTGTATGGCCAATTGAGCACAATAGTGACTCTTCTTACCAGAAAACAACTCTTGGTGCTAGGACCAGAAACTGCATGTGATTCAACTCCGTTTATGAAAGGGAATTCAGCTCTAGCTTGCCTTACAAGAAACACACTCTGCTTTTGAGAAAGCAGCACTCTTCTACTCTACTGTGTTTCCTATATAGCCAGAACAGTCAGCTTGCTCAGAACTAAAGAACTGTGCTTCCAACACACAAGGGCCATATCTAATTCAACTCTGCTTAGGAAACTGACAAGAACAGTAGTTTCTCTTGCGTCCAATACACTGCATTTGCTGGGATAAGACGCGAGTGCTATTTGCACTGTGTAAGGCCAATTGAGCACAATAGTGAATCTCCTTACCAGAAAACAACTTTTGCTGCTAGGACCAGAAACTGCATGTGATTCAACTCCGTTTATGAAAGGGAAATCCACTCTAGCTCGCCTTACAAGAAACACACTCTGCTTTTGAGAAAGCAGCACTCTTCTACTCTACTGTGTTTCCTATATAGCCAGAACAGTCAGCTTGCTCAGAACTAAAGAACTGTGCTTCCTACACACAAGGGCCATATCTAATTCAACTCTGCTTAGGAAACTGACAAGAACAGTAGTTTCTCTTGTGTCCAATACACTGCCTTTGCTGGGAACAGACGCGAGTGCTATTTGCAATGTGTATGGCCAAATGAGCACAATAGTGACTCTCCTTACCAGAAAACAACTCTTGGTGCTAGGACCAGAAACTGCATGTGATTCAACTCCGTTTATGAAAGGGAATTCAACTCTCGCTTGCCTTACAAGAAACACACTCTGCTTTTGAGAAAGCAGCACTCTTCTACTCTACTGTGTTTCCTATATAGCCAGAACAGTCAGCTTGCTCAGAACTAAAGAACTGTGCTTCCTACACACAAGGGCCATATCTAATTCAACTCTGCTTAGGAAACTGACAAGAACAGTAGTTTCTCTTGCGTCCAATACACTGCATTTGCTGGGAACAGACGCGAGTGCTACTTGCAATGTGTATGGCCAATTGAGCACAATAGTGAATCTCCTTACCAGAAAACAACTCTTGGTGCTAGGACCAGAAACTGCATGTGATTCAACTCCGTTAATGAAAGGGAATTAAACTCTGGCTCGCCTTACAAGAAACACACTCTGCTTTTGAGAAAGCAGCACTCTTCTACTCTACTGTGTTTCCTATATAGCCAGAACAGTCAGCTTGCTCAGAACTAAAGAACTGTGCTTCCTACACACAAGGGCCATATCTAATTCAACTCTGGTTAGGAAACTGACAAGAACAGTAGTTTCTCTTGCGTCCAATACACTGCATTTGCTGGGATAAGACGCGAGTGCTATTTGCACTGTGTATGGCCAATTGAGCACAATAGTGACTCTCCTTACCAGAAAACAACTTTTGCTGCTAGGACCAGAAACTGCATGTGATTCAACTCCGTTTATGAAAGGGAATTAAACTCTGGCTGGCCTTACAAGAAACACACTCTGCTTTAGAGAAAGCAGCACTCTTCTACTCTACTCTGTTTCCTACATAGCCAGAACAGTCAGGTTGCTCAGAACCAAAGAACTGTGCTTCCTACACACAATGGCCATAACTAGTTCAACTCTTCTTAGGAAACTGACAAGAACAGTAGTTTCTCTTGCGTCCAATACAATGCACTTGCTGGGTACAGACGCGAGTGCTATTTGCACTGTGTATGGCCAAATGAGCACAATAGTGACTCTCCTTACCAGAAAACAACTGTTGGTGCTAGGGCCAGAAACTGCATGTGATTCAACTCCGTTTATGAAAGGGAATTCAACTCTAGCTTGCCTTACAAGAAACACACTCTGCTTTTGAGAAAGCAGCACTCTTCTACTCTACTGTGTTTCCTATATAGCCAGAACAGTCAGCTTGCTCAGAACTAAAGAACTGTGCTTCCTACACACAAAGGCCATATCTAATTCAACTCTGCTTAGGAAACTGAGAAGAACAGTAGTTTCTCTTGCGTCCAATACACTGCATTTGCTGGGATAAGACGCGAGTGCTATTTGCACTGTGTATGGCCAATTGAGCACAATAGTGAATCTCCTTACCAGAAAACAACTCTTGCTGCTAGGACCAGAAACTGCATGTGATTCAACTCCGTTTATGAAAGGGAATTAAACTCTGGCTCGCCTTACAAGAAACACACTCTGCTTTTGAGAAAGCAGCACTCTTCTACTCTACTGTGTTTGCTATAGAGCCAGAACAGTCAGCTTGCTCAGAACCAAAGAACTGTGCTTCCTACACACAATGGCCATAACTAGTTCAACTGTGCTTAGGAAACTGACAAGAACAGTAGTTTCTCTTGCGTCCAATACAATGCACTTGCTCGGTACAGACGCGAGTGCTATTTGCACTGTGTATGGCCAAATGAGCACAATAGTGACTCTCCTTACCAGAAAACAACTCTTGGTGCTAGGACCAGAAACTGCATGTGATTCAACTCCGTTTATGAAAGGGAATTCAACTCTAGCTCGCCTTACAAGAAACACACTCTGCTTTAGAGAAAGCAGCACTCTTCTACTCTACTGTGTTTCCTATACAGCCAGAACTGTCAGCTTGCTCAGAACTAAAGAACTGTGCTTCCTACACACAAGGGCCATATCTAATTCAACTCTGCTTAGGAAACTGACAAGAACAGTAGTTTCTCTTGCGTCCAATACACTGCATTTGCTGGGATAAGACGCGAGTGCTATTTGCAATGTGTATGGCCAATTGAGCACTATAGTGAATCTCCTTACCAGAAAACAACTCTTGCTGCTAGGACCAGAAATTGCATGTGATTCAACTCCGTTTATGAAAGGGAATTAAACTCTGGCTCGCCTTACAAGAAACACACTCTGCTTTTGAGAAAGCAGCACTCTTCTACTCTACTGTGTTTCCTATAGAGCCAGAACAGTCAGCTTGCTCAGAACCAAAGAACTGTGCTTCCTACACACAATGGCCATAACTAGTTCAACTCTGCTTAGGAAACTGACAAGAACAGTAGTTTCTCTTGCGTCCAATACAATGCACTAGCTGGGTACAGACGCGAGTGCTATTTGCAATGTATATGGCCAATTGAGCACAATAGTGACTCTTCTTACCAGAAAACAACTCTTGGTGCTAGGACCAGAAACTGCATGTGATTCAACTCCGTTTATGAAAGGGAATTCAACTCTAGCTTGCCTTACAAGAAACACACTCTGCTTTTGAGAAAGCAGCACTCTTCTACTCTACTGTGTTTCCTATATAGCCAGAACAGTCAGCTTGCTCAGAACTAAAGAACTGTGCTTCCAACACACAAGGGCCATATCTAATTCAACTCTGCTTAGGAAACTGACAAGAACAGTAGTTTCTCTTGCGTCCAATACACTGCATTTGCTGGGATAAGACGCGAGTGCTATTTGCACTGTGTAAGGCCAATTGAGCACAATAGTGAATCTCCTTACCAGAAAACAACTTTTGCTGCTAGGACCAGAAACTGCATGTGATTCAACTCCGTTTATGAAAGGGAAATCAACTCTAGCTCGCCTTACAAGAAACACACTCTGCTTTTGAGAAAGCAGCACTCTTCTACTCTACTGTGTTTCCTATATAGCCAGAACTGTCAGCTTGCTCAGAACTAAAGAACTGTGCTTCCTACACACAAGGGCAATATCTAATTCAACTCTGCTTAGGAAACTGACAAGAACAGTAGTTTCTCTTGTGTCCAATACACTGCATTTGCTGGGAACAGACGCGAGTGCTATTTGCAATGTGTATGGCCAAATGAGCACAATAGTGACTCTCCTTACCAGAAAACAACTCTTAGTGCTAGGACCAGAAACTGCATGTGATTCAACTCCGGTTATGAAAGGATTTCAACTCTCGCTTGCCTTACAAGAAACACACTCTGCTTTTGAGAAAGCAGCACTCTTCTACTCTACTGTGTTTCCTATATAGCCAGAACAGTCAGCTTGCTCAGAACTAAAGAACTGTGCTTCCTACACACAAGGGCCATATCTAATTCAACTCTGCTTAGGAAACTGACAAGAACAGTAGTTTCTCTTGCGTCCAATACACTGCATTTGCTGGGATAAGACGCGAGTGCTATTTGCACTGTGTATGGCCAATTGAGCACAATAGTGACTCTCCTTACCAGAAAACAACTCTTGCTGCTAGGACCAGAAACTGCATGTGATTCAACTCCGTTTATGAAAGGGAATTAAACTCTGGCTCCACTTACAAGAAACACACTCTGCTTTAGAGAAAGCAGCACTCTTCTACTCTACTGTGATTCCTATATAGCCAGAACAGTCAGCTTGCTCAGAACTAAAGAACTGTGCTTCCTACACACAAGGGCCATATCTAATTCAACTCTGCTTAGGAAACTGACAAGAACAGTAGTTTCTCTTGTGTCCAATACACTGCATTTCCTGGGAACAGACGCGAGTGCTATTTGCAATGTGTATGGCCAATTGAGCACAATAGTGAATCTCCTTACCAGAAAACAACTCTTGCTGCTAGGACCAGAAATTGCATGTGATTCAACTCCGTTTATGAAAGGGAATTAAACTCTGGCTCGCCTTACAAGAAACACACTCTGCTTTTGAGAAAGCAGCACTCTTCTACTCTACTGTGTTTGCTATAGAGCCAGAACAGTCAGCTTGCTCAGAACCAAAGAACTGTGCTTCCTACACACAATGGCCATAACTAGTTCAATTCTGCTTAGGAAACTGACAAGAACAGTAGTTTCTCTTGCGTCCAATACAATGCACTTGCTGGGTACAGACGCGAGTGCTATTTGCACTGTGTATGGCCAAATGAGCACAATAGTGACTCTCCTTACCAGAAAACAACTCTTGGTGCTAGGACCAGAAACTGCATGTAATTCAACTCCGTTTATGAAAGGGAATTCAACTCTAGCTTGCCTTACAAAAAACACACTCTGCTTTTGAGAAAGCAGCACTCTTCTACTCTACTGTGTTTCCTATATAACCAGAACAGTCAGCTTGCTCAGAACTAAAGAACTGTGCTTCCTACACACAATGGCCATAACTAGTTCAACTCTTCTTAGGAAACTGACAAGAACAGTAGTTTCTCTTGCGTCCAATACAATGCACTTGCTGGGTACAGACGCGAGTGCTATTTGCACTGTGTATGGCCAAATGAGCACAATAGTGACTCTCCTTACCAGAAAACAACTCTTGGTGCTAGGACCAGAAACTGCATGTGATTCAACTCCGTTTATGAAAGGGAATTCAACTCTCGCTTGCCTTACAAGAAACACACTCTGCTTTTGAGAAAGCAGCACTCTTCTACTCTACTGTGTTTCCTATATAGCCAGAACAGTCAGCTTGCTCAGAACTAAAGAACTGTGCTTCCTACACACAAAGGCCATATCTAATTCAACTCTGCTTAGGAAACTGAGAAGAACAGTAGTTTCTCTTGCGTCCAATACACTGCATTTGCTGGGATAAGACGCGAGTGCTATTTGCACTGTGTATGGCCAATTGAGCACAATAGTGAATCTCCTTACCAGAAAACAACTCTTGCTGCTAGGACCAGAAACTGCATGTGATTCAACTCCGTTTATGAAAGGGAATTAAACTCTGTCTCGCCTTACAAGAAACACACTCTGCTTTTGAGAAAGCAGCACTCTTCTACTCTACTGTGTTTCCTATAGAGCCAGAACAGTCAACTTGCTCAGAACCAAAGAACTGTGCTTCCTACACACAATGGCCATAACTAGTTCAACTCTGCTTAGGAAACTGACAAGAACAGTAGTTTCTCTTGCGTCCAATACAATGCACTTGTTGGGTACAGACGCGAGTGCTATTTGCACTGTGTATGGCCAAATGAGCACAATAGTGACTCTCCTTACCAGAAAACAACTCTTGGTGCTAGGACCAGAAACTGCATGTGATTCAACTCCGTTTATGAAAGGGAATTAAACTCTAGCTTGCCTTACAAGAAACACACTCTGCTTTGGCGAAAGCAGCACTCTTCTACTCTACTGTGTTTCCTATATAGCCAGAACAGTCAGCTTGCTCAGAACTAAAGAACTGTGCTTCCAACACACAAGGGCCATATCTAATTCAACTCTGCTTAGGAAACTGACAAGAACAGTAGTTTCTCTTGCGTCCAATACACTGCATTTGCTGGGATAAGACGCGAGTGCTATTTGCACTGTGTAAGGCCAATTGAGCACAATAGTGAATCTCCTTACCAGAAAACAACTTTTGCTGCTAGGACCAGAAACTGCATGTGATTCAACTCCGTTTATAAAAGGGAAATCAACTCTAGCTCGCCTTACAAGAAACACACTCTGCTTTTGAGAAAGCAGCACTCTTCTACTCTACTGTGTTTCCTATATAGCCAGAACAGTCAGCTTGCTCAGAACTAAAGAACTGTGCTTCCTACACACAAGGGCCATATCTAATTCAACTCTGCTTAGGAAACTGAGAAGAACAGTAGTTTCTCTTGCGTCCAATACACTGCATTTGCTGGGATAAGACGCGAGTGCTATTTGCAATGTGTATGGCCAATTGAGCACAATAGTGAATCTCCTTACCAGAAAACAACTTTTGCTGCTAGGACCAGAAACTGCATGTGATTCAACTCTGTTTATGAAAGAGAAATCAACTCTAGCTCGCCTTACAAGAAACACACTCTGCTTTTGAAAAAGCAGCACTCTTCTACTCTAATGTGTTTCCTATATAGCCAGAACAGTCAGCTTGCTCAGAACTAAAGAACTGTGCTTCCTACACACAAAGGCCATATCTAATTCAACTCTGCTTAGGAAACTGACAAGAACCGTAGTTTCTCTTTCATCCAATACACTGCATTTGCTGGGATAAGACGCGAGTGCTATTTGCACTGTGTATGGCCAATTGAGCACAATAGTGACTCTCCTTACCAGAAAACAACTCTTGCTGCTAGGACCAGAAACCGCATGTGATTCAACTCCGTTTATGAAAGGGAATTAAACTCTGGCTCGACTTACAAGAAACACACTCTGCTTTAGAGAAAGCAGCACTCTTCTACTCTACTGTGATTCCTATATAGCCAGAGCAGTCAGCTTGCTCAGAACTAAAGAACTGTGCTTCCTACACACAAGGGCCATATCTAATTCAACTCTGCTTAGGAAACTGACAAGAACAGTAGTTTCTCTTGTGTCCAATACACTGCATTTGCTGGGAACAGACGCGAGTGCTATTTGCAATGTGTATGGCCAATTGAGCACAATAGTGAATCTCCTTACCAGAAAACAACTCTTGCTGCTAGGACCAGAAATTGCATGTGATTCAACTCCGTTTATGAAAGGGAATTAAACTCTGGCTCGCCTTACAAGAAACACACTCTGCTTTTGAGAAAGCAGCACTCTTCTACTCTACTGTGTTTGCTATAGAGCCAGAACAGTCAGCTTGCTCAGAACCAAAGAACTGTGCTTCCTACACACAATGGCCATAACTAGTTCAACTCTGCTTAGGAAACTGACAAGAACAGTAGTTTCTCTTGCGTCCAATACAATGCACTTGCTGGGTACAGACGCGAGTGCTATTTGCACTGTGTATGGCCAAATGAGCACAATAGTGACTCTCCTTACCAGAAAACAACTCTTGGTGCTAGGACCAGAAACTGCATGTGATTCAACTCCGTTTATGAAAGGGAATTAAACTCTGGCTGGCCTTACAAGAAACACACTCTGCTTTAGAGAAAGCAGCACTCTTCTACTCTACTCTGTTTCCTACATAGCCAGAACAGTCAGGTTGCTCAGAACCAAAGAACTGTGCTTCCTACACACAATGGCCATAACTAGTTCAACTCTTCTTAGGAAACTGACAAGAACAGTAGTTTCTCTTGCGTCCAATACAATGCACTTGCTGGGTACAGACGCGAGTGCTATTTGCACTGTGTATGGCCAAATGAGCACAATAGTGACTCTCCTTACCAGAAAACAACTGTTGGTGCTAGGGCCAGAAACTGCATGTGATTCAACTCCGTTTATGAAAGGGAATTCAACTCTAGCTTGCCTTACAAGAAACACACTCTGCTTTTGAGAAAGCAGCACTCTTCTACTCTACTGTGTTTCCTATATAGCCAGAACAGTCAGCTTGCTCAGAACTAAAGAACTGTGCTTCCTACACACAAAGGCCATATCTAATTCAACTCTGCTTAGGAAACTGAGAAGAACAGTAGTTTCTCTTGCGTCCAATACACTGCATTTGCTGGGATAAGACGCGAGTGCTATTTGCACTGTGTATGGCCAATTGAGCACAATAGTGAATCTCCTTACCAGAAAACAACTCTTGCTGCTAGGACCAGAAACTGCATGTGATTCAACTCCGTTTATGAAAGGGAATTAAACTCTGGCTCGCCTTACAAGAAACACACTCTGCTTTTGAGAAAGCAGCACTCTTCTACTCTACTGTGTTTGCTATAGAGCCAGAACAGTCAGCTTGCTCAGAACCAAAGAACTGTGCTTCCTACACACAATGGCCATAACTAGTTCAACTGTGCTTAGGAAACTGACAAGAACAGTAGTTTCTCTTGCGTCCAATACAATGCACTTGCTCGGTACAGACGCGAGTGCTATTTGCACTGTGTATGGCCAAATGAGCACAATAGTGACTCTCCTTACCAGAAAACAACTCTTGGTGCTAGGACCAGAAACTGCATGTGATTCAACTCCGTTTATGAAAGGGAATTCAACTCTAGCTCGCCTTACAAGAAACACACTCTGCTTTAGAGAAAGCAGCACTCTTCTACTCTACTGTGTTTCCTATACAGCCAGAACTGTCAGCTTGCTCAGAACTAAAGAACTGTGCTTCCTACACACAAGGGCCATATCTAATTCAACTCTGCTTAGGAAACTGACAAGAACAGTAGTTTCTCTTGCGTCCAATACACTGCATTTGCTGGGATAAGACGCGAGTGCTATTTGCAATGTGTATGGCCAATTGAGCACTATAGTGAATCTCCTTACCAGAAAACAACTCTTGCTGCTAGGACCAGAAATTGCATGTGATTCAACTCCGTTTATGAAAGGGAATTAAACTCTGGCTCGCCTTACAAGAAACACACTCTGCTTTTGAGAAAGCAGCACTCTTCTACTCTACTGTGTTTCCTATAGAGCCAGAACAGTCAGCTTGCTCAGAACCAAAGAACTGTGCTTCCTACACACAATGGCCATAACTAGTTCAACTCTGCTTAGGAAACTGACAAGAACAGTAGTTTCTCTTGCGTCCAATACAATGCACTAGCTGGGTACAGACGCGAGTGCTATTTGCAATGTATATGGCCAATTGAGCACAATAGTGACTCTTCTTACCAGAAAACAACTCTTGGTGCTAGGACCAGAAACTGCATGTGATTCAACTCCGTTTATGAAAGGGAATTCAACTCTAGCTTGCCTTACAAGAAACACACTCTGCTTTTGAGAAAGCAGCACTCTTCTACTCTACTGTGTTTCCTATATAGCCAGAACAGTCAGCTTGCTCAGAACTAAAGAACTGTGCTTCCAACACACAAGGGCCATATCTAATTCAACTCTGCTTAGGAAACTGACAAGAACAGTAGTTTCTCTTGCGTCCAATACACTGCATTTGCTGGGATAAGACGCGAGTGCTATTTGCACTGTGTAAGGCCAATTGAGCACAATAGTGAATCTCCTTACCAGAAAACAACTTTTGCTGCTAGGACCAGAAACTGCATGTGATTCAACTCCGTTTATGAAAGGGAAATCAACTCTAGCTCGCCTTACAAGAAACACACTCTGCTTTTGAGAAAGCAGCACTCTTCTACTCTACTGTGTTTCCTATATAGCCAGAACTGTCAGCTTGCTCAGAACTAAAGAACTGTGCTTCCTACACACAAGGGCAATATCTAATTCAACTCTGCTTAGGAAACTGACAAGAACAGTAGTTTCTCTTGTGTCCAATACACTGCATTTGCTGGGAACAGACGCGAGTGCTATTTGCAATGTGTATGGCCAAATGAGCACAATAGTGACTCTCCTTACCAGAAAACAACTCTTAGTGCTAGGACCAGAAACTGCATGTGATTCAACTCCGGTTATGAAAGGATTTCAACTCTCGCTTGCCTTACAAGAAACACACTCTGCTTTTGAGAAAGCAGCACTCTTCTACTCTACTGTGTTTCCTATATAGCCAGAACAGTCAGCTTGCTCAGAACTAAAGAACTGTGCTTCCTACACACAAGGGCCATATCTAATTCAACTCTGCTTAGGAAACTGACAAGAACAGTAGTTTCTCTTGCGTCCAATACACTGCATTTGCTGGGATAAGACGCGAGTGCTATTTGCACTGTGTATGGCCAATTGAGCACAATAGTGACTCTCCTTACCAGAAAACAACTCTTGCTGCTAGGACCAGAAACTGCATGTGATTCAACTCCGTTTATGAAAGGGAATTAAACTCTGGCTCCACTTACAAGAAACACACTCTGCTTTAGAGAAAGCAGCACTCTTCTACTCTACTGTGATTCCTATATAGCCAGAACAGTCAGCTTGCTCAGAACTAAAGAACTGTGCTTCCTACACACAAGGGCCATATCTAATTCAACTCTGCTTAGGAAACTGACAAGAACAGTAGTTTCTCTTGTGTCCAATACACTGCATTTCCTGGGAACAGACGCGAGTGCTATTTGCAATGTGTATGGCCAATTGAGCACAATAGTGAATCTCCTTACCAGAAAACAACTCTTGCTGCTAGGACCAGAAATTGCATGTGATTCAACTCCGTTTATGAAAGGGAATTAAACTCTGGCTCGCCTTACAAGAAACACACTCTGCTTTTGAGAAAGCAGCACTCTTCTACTCTACTGTGTTTGCTATAGAGCCAGAACAGTCAGCTTGCTCAGAACCAAAGAACTGTGCTTCCTACACACAATGGCCATAACTAGTTCAATTCTGCTTAGGAAACTGACAAGAACAGTAGTTTCTCTTGCGTCCAATACAATGCACTTGCTGGGTACAGACGCGAGTGCTATTTGCACTGTGTATGGCCAAATGAGCACAATAGTGACTCTCCTTACCAGAAAACAACTCTTGGTGCTAGGACCAGAAACTGCATGTAATTCAACTCCGTTTATGAAAGGGAATTCAACTCTAGCTTGCCTTACAAAAAACACACTCTGCTTTTGAGAAAGCAGCACTCTTCTACTCTACTGTGTTTCCTATATAACCAGAACAGTCAGCTTGCTCAGAACTAAAGAACTGTGCTTCCTACACACAAGGGCCATATCTAATTCAACTCTGCTTAGGAAACTGACAAGAACAGTAGTTTCTCTTGCGTCCAATACACTGCATTTGCTGGGAACATACGCGAGTGCTATTTGCAATGTGTATGGCCAATTGAGCGCAATAGTGAGTCTTCTTACCAGAAAACAACTCTTGGTGCTACGACCAGAAACTGCATGTGATTCAACTCCGTTTATGAAAGGGAATTCAACTCTAGCTTGCCTTACAAGAAACACACTCTGCTTTTGAGAAAGCAGCACTCTTCTACTCTACTGTGTTTCCTATATAGCCAGAACAGTCAGCTTGCTCAGAACTAAAGAACTGTGCTTCCTACACAAGGGCCATATCTAATTCAACTCTGGTTAGGAAACTGACAAGAACAGTACTTTCTCTTGCGTCCAATACACTGCATTTGCTGGGATAAGAAGCCAGTGCTATTTGCACTGTGTATGGCCAATTGAGCACAATAGTGAATCTCCTTACCAGAAAACAACTTTTGCTGCTAGGACCAGAAACTGCATGTGATTCAACTCCGTTTATGAAGGGGAATTAAACTCTGGCTCGCCTTACAAGAAACACACTCTGCTTTAGAGAAAGCAGCACTCTTCTACTCTACTCTGTTTCCTACATAGCCAGAACAGTCAGGTTGCTCAGAACCAAAGAACTGTGCTTCCTACACACAATGGCCATAACTAGTTCAACTCTTCTTAGGAAACTGACAAGAACAGTAGTTTCTCTTGCGTCCAATACAGTGCACTTGCTGGGTACAGACGCGAGTGCTATTTGCACTGTGTATGGCCAAATGAGCACAATAGTGACTCTCCTTACCAGAAAACAACTCTTGGTGCTAGGACCAGAAACTGCATGTGATTCAACTCCGTTTATGAAAGGGAATTCAACTCTCGCTTGCCTTACAAGAAACACACTCTGCTTTTGAGAAAGCAGCACTCTTCTACTCTACTGTGTTTCCTATATAGCCAGAACAGTCAGCTTGCTCAGAACTAAAGAACTGTGCTTCCTACACACAAAGGCCATATCTAATTCAACTCTGCTTAGGAAACTGAGAAGAACAGTAGTTTCTCTTGCGTCCAATACACTGCATTTGCTGGGATAAGACGCGAGTGCTATTTGCACTGTGTATGGCCAATTGAGCACAATAGTGAATCTCCTTACCAGAAAACAACTCTTGCTGCTAGGACCAGAAACTGCATGTGATTCAACTCCGTTTATGAAAGGGAATTAAACTCTGGCTCGCCTTACAAGAAACACACTCTGCTTTTGAGAAAGCAGCACTCTTCTACTCTACTGTGTTTGCTATAGAGCCAGAACAGTCAGCTTGCTCAGAACCAAAGAACTGTGCTTCCTACACACAATGGCCATAACTAGTTCAACTGTGCTTAGGAAACTGACAAGAACAGTAGTTTCTCTTGCGTCCAATACAATGCACTTGCTCGGTACAGACGCGAGTGCTATTTGCACTGTGTATGGCCAAATGAGCACAATAGTGACTCTCCTTACCAGAAAACAACTCTTGGTGCTAGGACCAGAAACTGCATGTGATTCAACTCCGTTTATGAAAGGGAATTCAACTCTAGCTCGCCTTACAAGAAACACACTCTGCTTTAGAGAAAGCAGCACTCTTCTACTCTACTGTGTTTCCTATACAGCCAGAACTGTCAGCTTGCTCAGAACTAAAGAACTGTGCTTCCTACACACAAGGGCCATATCTAATTCAACTCTGCTTAGGAAACTGACAAGAACAGTAGTTTCTCTTGCGTCCAATACACTGCATTTGCTGGGATAAGACGCGAGTGCTATTTGCAATGTGTATGGCCAATTGAGCACTATAGTGAATCTCCTTACCAGAAAACAACTCTTGCTGCTAGGACCAGAAATTGCATGTGATTCAACTCCGTTTATGAAAGGGAATTAAACTCTGGCTCGCCTTACAAGAAACACACTCTGCTTTTGAGAAAGCAGCACTCTTCTACTCTACTGTGTTTCCTATAGAGCCAGAACAGTCAGCTTGCTCAGAACCAAAGAACTGTGCTTCCTACACACAATGGCCATAACTAGTTCAACTCTGCTTAGGAAACTGACAAGAACAGTAGTTTCTCTTGCGTCCAATACAATGCACTAGCTGGGTACAGACGCGAGTGCTATTTGCAATGTATATGGCCAATTGAGCACAATAGTGACTCTTCTTACCAGAAAACAACTCTTGGTGCTAGGACCAGAAACTGCATGTGATTCAACTCCGTTTATGAAAGGGAATTCAACTCTAGCTTGCCTTACAAGAAACACACTCTGCTTTTGAGAAAGCAGCACTCTTCTACTCTACTGTGTTTCCTATATAGCCAGAACAGTCAGCTTGCTCAGAACTAAAGAACTGTGCTTCCAACACACAAGGGCCATATCTAATTCAACTCTGCTTAGGAAACTGACAAGAACAGTAGTTTCTCTTGCGTCCAATACACTGCATTTGCTGGGATAAGACGCGAGTGCTATTTGCACTGTGTAAGGCCAATTGAGCACAATAGTGAATCTCCTTACCAGAAAACAACTTTTGCTGCTAGGACCAGAAACTGCATGTGATTCAACTCCGTTTATGAAAGGGAAATCAACTCTAGCTCGCCTTACAAGAAACACACTCTGCTTTTGAGAAAGCAGCACTCTTCTACTCTACTGTGTTTCCTATATAGCCAGAACTGTCAGCTTGCTCAGAACTAAAGAACTGTGCTTCCTACACACAAGGGCAATATCTAATTCAACTCTGCTTAGGAAACTGACAAGAACAGTAGTTTCTCTTGTGTCCAATACACTGCATTTGCTGGGAACAGACGCGAGTGCTATTTGCAATGTGTATGGCCAAATGAGCACAATAGTGACTCTCCTTACCAGAAAACAACTCTTAGTGCTAGGACCAGAAACTGCATGTGATTCAACTCCGGTTATGAAAGGATTTCAACTCTCGCTTGCCTTACAAGAAACACACTCTGCTTTTGAGAAAGCAGCACTCTTCTACTCTACTGTGTTTCCTATATAGCCAGAACAGTCAGCTTGCTCAGAACTAAAGAACTGTGCTTCCTACACACAAGGGCCATATCTAATTCAACTCTGCTTAGGAAACTGACAAGAACAGTAGTTTCTCTTGCGTCCAATACACTGCATTTGCTGGGATAAGACGCGAGTGCTATTTGCACTGTGTATGGCCAATTGAGCACAATAGTGACTCTCCTTACCAGAAAACAACTCTTGCTGCTAGGACCAGAAACTGCATGTGATTCAACTCCGTTTATGAAAGGGAATTAAACTCTGGCTCCACTTACAAGAAACACACTCTGCTTTAGAGAAAGCAGCACTCTTCTACTCTACTGTGATTCCTATATAGCCAGAACAGTCAGCTTGCTCAGAACTAAAGAACTGTGCTTCCTACACACAAGGGCCATATCTAATTCAACTCTGCTTAGGAAACTGACAAGAACAGTAGTTTCTCTTGTGTCCAATACACTGCATTTCCTGGGAACAGACGCGAGTGCTATTTGCAATGTGTATGGCCAATTGAGCACAATAGTGAATCTCCTTACCAGAAAACAACTCTTGCTGCTAGGACCAGAAATTGCATGTGATTCAACTCCGTTTATGAAAGGGAATTAAACTCTGGCTCGCCTTACAAGAAACACACTCTGCTTTTGAGAAAGCAGCACTCTTCTACTCTACTGTGTTTGCTATAGAGCCAGAACAGTCAGCTTGCTCAGAACCAAAGAACTGTGCTTCCTACACACAATGGCCATAACTAGTTCAATTCTGCTTAGGAAACTGACAAGAACAGTAGTTTCTCTTGCGTCCAATACAATGCACTTGCTGGGTACAGACGCGAGTGCTATTTGCACTGTGTATGGCCAAATGAGCACAATAGTGACTCTCCTTACCAGAAAACAACTCTTGGTGCTAGGACCAGAAACTGCATGTAATTCAACTCCGTTTATGAAAGGGAATTCAACTCTAGCTTGCCTTACAAAAAACACACTCTGCTTTTGAGAAAGCAGCACTCTTCTACTCTACTGTGTTTCCTATATAACCAGAACAGTCAGCTTGCTCAGAACTAAAGAACTGTGCTTCCTACACACAAGGGCCATATCTAATTCAACTCTGCTTAGGAAACTGACAAGAACAGTAGTTTCTCTTGCGTCCAATACACTGCATTTGCTGGGAACATACGCGAGTGCTATTTGCAATGTGTATGGCCAATTGAGCGCAATAGTGAGTCTTCTTACCAGAAAACAACTCTTGGTGCTACGACCAGAAACTGCATGTGATTCAACTCCGTTTATGAAAGGGAATTCAACTCTAGCTTGCCTTACAAGAAACACACTCTGCTTTTGAGAAAGCAGCACTCTTCTACTCTACTGTGTTTCCTATATAGCCAGAACAGTCAGCTTGCTCAGAACTAAAGAACTGTGCTTCCTACACAAGGGCCATATCTAATTCAACTCTGGTTAGGAAACTGACAAGAACAGTACTTTCTCTTGCGTCCAATACACTGCATTTGCTGGGATAAGAAGCCAGTGCTATTTGCACTGTGTATGGCCAATTGAGCACAATAGTGAATCTCCTTACCAGAAAACAACTTTTGCTGCTAGGACCAGAAACTGCATGTGATTCAACTCCGTTTATGAAGGGGAATTAAACTCTGGCTCGCCTTACAAGAAACACACTCTGCTTTAGAGAAAGCAGCACTCTTCTACTCTACTCTGTTTCCTACATAGCCAGAACAGTCAGGTTGCTCAGAACCAAAGAACTGTGCTTCCTACACACAATGGCCATAACTAGTTCAACTCTTCTTAGGAAACTGACAAGAACAGTAGTTTCTCTTGCGTCCAATACAATGCACTTGCTGGGTACAGACGCGAGTGCTATTTGCACTGTGTATGGCCAAATGAGCACAATAGTGACTCTCCTTACCAGAAAACAACTCTTGGTGCTAGGACCAGAAACTGCATGTGATTCAACTCCGTTTATGAAAGGGAATTCAACTCTCGCTTGCCTTACAAGAAACACACTCTGCTTTTGAGAAAGCAGCACTCTTCTACTCTACTGTGTTTCCTATATAGCCAGAACAGTCAGCTTGCTCAGAACTAAAGAACTGTGCTTCCTACACACAAAGGCCATATCTAATTCAACTCTGCTTAGGAAACTGAGAAGAACAGTAGTTTCTCTTGCGTCCAATACACTGCATTTGCTGGGATAAGACGCGAGTGCTATTTGCACTGTGTATGGCCAATTGAGCACAATAGTGAATCTCCTTACCAGAAAACAACTCTTGCTGCTAGGACCAGAAACTGCATGTGATTCAACTCCGTTTATGAAAGGGAATTAAACTCTGGCTCACCTTACAAGAAACACACTCTGCTTTTGAGAAAGCAGCACTCTTCTACTCTACTGTGTTTCCTATAGAGCCAGAACAGTCAACTTGCTCAGAACCAAAGAACTGTGCTTCCTACACACAATGGCCATAACTAGTTCAACTCTGCTTAGGAAACTGACAAGAACAGTAGTTTCTCTTGCGTCCAATACAATGCACTTGTTGGGTACAGACGCGAGTGCTATTTGCACTGTGTATGGCCAAATGAGCACAATAGTGACTCTCCTTACCAGAAAACAACTCTTGGTGCTAGGACCAGAAACTGCATGTGATTCAACTCCGTTTATGAAAGGGAATTAAACTCTAGCTTGCCTTACAAGAAACACACTCTGCTTTGGCGAAAGCAGCACTCTTCTACTCTACTGTGTTTCCTATATAGCCAGAACAGTCAGCTTGCTCAGAACTAAAGAACTGTGCTTCCAACACACAAGGGCCATATCTAATTCAACTCTGCTTAGGAAACTGACAAGAACAGTAGTTTCTCTTGCGTCCAATACACTGCATTTGCTGGGATAAGACGCGAGTGCTATTTGCACTGTGTAAGGCCAATTGAGCACAATAGTGAATCTCCTTACCAGAAAACAACTTTTGCTGCTAGGACCAGAAACTGCATGTGATTCAACTCCGTTTATAAAAGGGAAATCAACTCTAGCTCGCCTTACAAGAAACACACTCTGCTTTTGAGAAAGCAGCACTCTTCTACTCTACTGTGTTTCCTATATAGCCAGAACAGTCAGCTTGCTCAGAACTAAAGAACTGTGCTTCCTACACACAAGGGCCATATCTAATTCAACTCTGCTTAGGAAACTGAGAAGAACAGTAGTTTCTCTTGCGTCCAATACACTGCATTTGCTGGGATAAGACGCGAGTGCTATTTGCAATGTGTATGGCCAATTGAGCACAATAGTGAATCTCCTTACCAGAAAACAACTTTTGCTGCTAGGACCAGAAACCGCATGTGATTCAACTCCGTTTATGAAAGGGAAATCAACTCTAGCTCGCCTTACAAGAAACACACTCTGCTTTTGAAAAAGCAGCACTCTTCTACTCTAATGTGTTTCCTATATAGCCAGAACAGTCAGCTTGCTCAGAACTAAAGAACTGTGCTTCCTACACACAAGGGCCATATCTAATTCAACTCTGCTTAGGAAACTGACAAGAACAGTAGTTTCTCTTGTGTCCAATACACTGCATTTGCTGGGAACAGACGCGAGTGCTATTTGCAATGTGTATGGCCAATTGAGCACAATAGTGAATCTCCTTACCAGAAAACAACTCTTGCTGCTAGGACCAGAAATTGCATGTGATTCAACTCCGTTTATGAAAGGGAATTAAACTCTGGCTCGCCTTACAAGAAACACACTCTGCTTTTGAGAAAGCAGCACTCTTCTACTCTACTGTGTTTGCTATAGAGCCAGAACAGTCAGCTTGCTCAGAACCAAAGAACTGTGCTTCCTACACACAATGGCCATAACTAGTTCAACTCTGCTTAGGAAACTGACAAGAACAGTAGTTTCTCTTGCGTCCAATACAATGCACTTGCTGGGTACAGACGCGAGTGCTATTTGCACTGTGTATGGCCAAATGAGCACAATAGTGACTCTCCTTACCAGAAAACAACTCTTGGTGCTAGGACCAGAAACTGCATGTGATTCAACTCCGTTTATGAAAGGGAATTCAACTCTAGCTTGCCTTACAAGAAACACACTCTGCTTTTGAGAAAGCAGCACTCTTCTACTCTACTGTGTTTCCTATATAGCCAGAACAGTCAGCTTGCTCAGAACTAAAGAACTGTGCTTCCTACACACAAGGGCCATATCTAATTCAACTCTGCTTAGGAAACTGAGAAGAACAGTAGTTTCTCTTGCGTCCAATACACTGCATTTGCTGGGATAAGACGCGAGTGCTATTTGCACTGTGTAAGGCCAATTGAGCACAATAGTGAATCTCCTTACCAGAAAACAACTTTTGCTGCTAGGACCAGAAACTGCATGTGATTCAACTCCGTTTATGAAAGGGAAATCAACTCTAGCTCGCCTTACAAGAAACACACTCTGCTTTTGAGAAAGCAGCACTCTTCTACTCTACTGTGTTTCCTATATAGCCAGAACTGTCAGCTTGCTCAGAACTAAAGAACTGTGCTTCCTACACACAAGGGCCATATCTAATTCAACTCTGCTTAGGAAACTGACAAGAACAGTAGTTTCTCTTGTGTCCAATACACTGAATTTGCTGGGAACAGACGCGAGTGCTATTTGCAATGTGTATGGCCAAATGAGCACAATAGTGACTCTCCTTACCAGAAAACAACTCTTGGTGCTAGGACCAGAAACTGCATGTGATTCAACTCCGTTTATGAAAGGGAATTCAACTCTCGCTTGCCTTACAAGAAACACACTCTGCTTTTGAGAAAGCAGCACTCTTCTACTCTACTGTGTTTCCTATATAGCCAGAACAGTCAGCTTGCTCAGAACTAAAGAACTGTGCTTCCTACACACAAGGGCCATATCTAATTCAACTCTGCTTAGGAAACTGACAAGAACAGTAGTTTCTCTTGCGTCCAATACACTGCATTTGCTGGGATAAGACGCGAGTGCTATTTGCAATGTGTATGGCCAATTGAGCACAATAGTGATTCTCCTTACCAGAAAACAACTTTTGCTGCTAGGACCAGAAACTGCATGTGATTCAACTCCGTTTATGAAAGGGAAATCAACTCTAGCTCGCCTTACAAGAAACACACTCTGCTTTTGAAAAAGCAGCACTCTTCTACTCTAATGTGTTTCCTATATAGCCAGAACAGTCAGCTTGCTCAGAACTAAAGAACTGTGCTTCCTACACACAAAGGCCATATCTAATTCAACTCTGCTTAGGAAACTGACAAGAACAGTAGTTTCTCTTGCATCCAATACACTGCATTTGCTGGGATAAGACGCGAGTGCTATTTGCACTGTGTATGGCCAATTGAGCACAATAGTGACTATCCTTACCAGAAAACAACTCTTGGTGCTAGGACCAGAAACTGCATGTGATTCAATTCCGTTTATGAAAGGGAATTAAACTCTGGCTCGACTTACAAGAAACACACTCTGCTTTAGAGAAAGCAGCACTCTTCTACTCTACTGTGATTCCTATATAGCCAGAGCAGTCAGCTTGCTCAGAACTAAAGAACTGTGCTTCCTACACACAAGGGCCATATCTAATTCAACTCTGCTTAGGAAACTGACAAGAACAGTAGTTTCTCTTGTGTCCAATACACTGCATTTGCTGGGAACAGACGCGAGTGCTATTTGCAATGTGTATGGCCAATTGAGCACAATAGTGAATCTCCTTACCAGAAAACAACTCTTGCTGCTAGGACCAGAAATTGCATGTGATTCAACTCCGTTTATGAAAGGGAATTCAACTCTGGCTCGCCTTACAAGAAACACACTCTGCTTTTGAGAAAGCAGCACTCTTCTACTCTACTGTGTTTGCTATAGAGCCAGAACAGTCAGCTTGCTCTGAACCAAAGAACTGTGCTTCCTACACACAATGGCCATAACTAGTTCAACTCTGCATAGGAAACTGACAAGAACAGTAGTTTCTCTTGCGTCCAATACAATGCACTTGCTGGGTACAGACGCGAGTGCTATTTGCACTGTGTATGGCCAAATGAGCACAATAGTGACTCTCCTTAAAAGAAAACAACTCTTGGTGCTAGGACCAGAAACTGCATGTGATTCAACTCCGTTTATGAAAGGGAATTCAACTCTAGCTTGCCTTACAAGAAACACACTCTGCTTTTGAGAAAGCAGCACTCTTCTACTCTACTGTGTTTCCTATATAGCCAGAACAGTCAGCTTGCTCAGAACTAAAGAACTGTGCTTCCTACACACAAGGGCCATATCTAATTCAACTCTGCTTAGGAAACTGACAAGAACAGTAGTTTCTCTTGCGTCCAATACACTGCATTTGCTGGGAACAGACGCGAGTGCTATTTGCAATGTGTATGGCCAATTGAGCGCAATAGTGAATCTCCTTACCAGAAAACAACTCTTGGTGCTAGGACCAGAAACTGCATGTGATTCAACTCCGTTTATGAAAGGGAATTCAACTCTAGCTTGCCTTACAAGAAACACACTCTGCTTTTGAGAAAGCAGCACTCTTCTACTCTACTGTGTTTCCTATATAGCCAGAACAGTCAGCTTGCTCAGAACTAAAGAACTGTGCTTCCTACACACAAGGGCCATATCTAATTCAACTCTGGTTAGGAAACTGACAAGAACAGTAGTTTCTCTTGCGTCCAATACACTGCATTTGCTGGGATAAGACGCCAGTGCTATTTGCACTGTGCATGGCCAATTGAGCACAATAGTGAATCTCCTTACCAGAAAACAACTTTTGCAGCTAGGACCAGAAACTGCATGTGATTCAACTCCGTTTATGAAAGGGAATTAAACTCTGGCTGGCCTTACAAGAAACACACTCTGCTTTAGAGAAAGCAGCACTCTTCTACTCTACTCTGTTTCCTACATAGCCAGAACAGTCAGGTTGCTCAGAACCAAAGAACTGTGCTTCCTACACACAATGGCCATAACAAGTTCAACTCTTCTTAGGAAACTGACAAGAACAGTAGTTTCTCTTGCGTCCAATACAAGGCACTTGCTGGGTACAGACGCGAGTGCTGTTTGCACTGTGTATGGCCAAATGAGCACAATAGTGACTCTCCTTACCAGAAAACAACTCTTGGTGCTAGGACCAGAAACTGCATGTGATTCAACTCCGTTTATGAAAGGGAATTCAACTCTAGCTTGCCTTACAAGAAACACACTCTGCTTTTGAGAAAGCAGCACTCTTCTACTCTACTGTGTTTCCTATATAGCCAGAACAGTCAGCTTGCTCAGAACTAAAGAACTGTGCTTCCTACACACAAAGGCCATATCTAATTCAACTCTGCTTAGGAAACTGAGAAGAACAGTAGTATCTCTTGCGTCCAATACAATGCACTTGCTGGGAACTGACACGAGTGCTATTTGCAATGTGTATGGCCAATTGAGCGCAATAGTGAATCTCCTTACCAGAAAACAACTCTTGGTGCTAGGACCAGAAAGTGCATGTGAATCAACTCCGTTTATGAAAGGGAATTCAACTCTAGCTTGCCTTACAAGAAACACACTCTGCTTTTGAGAAAGCAGCACTCTTCTACTCTACTGTGTTTCCTATATAGCCAGAACAGTCAGCTTGCTCAGAACTAAAGAACTGTGCTTCCTACACACAAGGGCCATATCTAATTCAACTCTGGTTAGGAAACTGACAAGAACAGTAGTTTCTCTTGCGTCCAATACACTGCATTTGCTGGGATAAGACGCCAGTGCTATTTGCACTGTGTATGGCCAATTGAGCACAATAGTGAATCTCCTTACCAGAAAACAACTTTTGCAGCTAGGACCAGAAACTGAATGTGATTCAACTCCGTTTATGAAAGGGAATTAAACTCTGGCTCGCCTTACAAGAAACACACTCTGCTTTAGAGAAAGCAGCACTCTTCTACTCTACTCTGTTTCCTACATAGCCAGAACAGTCAGGTTGCTCAGAACCAAAGAACTGTGCTTCCTACACACAATGGCCATAACTAGTTCAACTCTTCTTAGGAAACTGACAAGAACAGTAGTTTCTCTTGCGTCCAATACAATGCACTTGCTGGGTACAGACGCGAGTGCCATTTGCACTGTGTATGGCCAAATGAGCACAATAGTGACTCTCCTTACCAGAAAACAACTCTTGGTGCTAGGACCAGAAACTGCATGTGATTCAACTCCGTTTATGAAACGGAATTCAACTCTCGCTTGCCTTACAAGAAACACACTCTGCTTTTGAGAAAGCAGCACTCTTCTACTCTACTGTGTTTCCTATATAGCCAGAACAGTCAGCTTGCTCAGAACTAAAGAACTGTGCTTCCTACACACAAAGGCCATATCTAATTCAACTCTGCTTAGGAAACTGAGAAGAACAGTAGTTTCTCTTGCGTCCAATACACTGCATTTGCTGGGATAAGACGCGAGTGCTATTTGCACTGTGTATGGCCAATTGAGCACAATAGTGAATCTCCTTACCAGAAAACAACTCTTGCTGCTAGGACCAGAAACTGCATGTGATTCAACTCCGTTTATGAAAGGGAATTAAACTCTGGCTCGCCTTACAAGAAACACACTCTGCTTTTGAGAAAGCAGCACTCTTCTACTCTACTGTGTTTCCTATAGAGCCAGAACAGTCAACTTGCTCAGAACCAAAGAACTGTGCTTCCTACACACAATGGCCATAACTAGTTCAACTCTGCTTAGGAAACTGACAAGAACAGTAGTTTCTCTTGCGTCCAATACAATGCACTTGTTGGGTACAGACGCGAGTGCTATTTGCACTGTGTATGGCCAAATGAGCACAATAGTGACTCTCCTTACCAGAAAACAACTCTTGGTGCTAGGACCAGAAACTGCATGTGATTCAACTCCGTTTATGAAAGGGAATTAAACTCTAGCTTGCCTTACAAGAAACACACTCTGCTTTAGAGAAAGCAGCACTCTTCTACTCTACTGTGTTTCCTATATAGCCAGAACAGTCAGCTTGCTCAGAACTAAAGAACTGTGCTTCCAACACACAAGGGCCATATCTAATTCAACTCTGCTTAGGAAACTGACAAGAACAGTAGTTTCTCTTGCGTGCAATATACTGCATTTGCTGGGATAAGACGCGAGTGCTATTTGCACTGTGTAAGGCCAATTGAGCACAATAGTGAATCTCCTTACCAGAAAACAACTTTTGCTGCTAGGACCAGAAACTGCATGTGATTCAACTCCGTTTATGAAAGGGAAATCAACTCTAGCTCGCCTTACAAGAAACACACTCTGCTTTTGAGAAAGCAGCACTCTTCTACTCTACTGTGTTTCCTATATAGCCAGAACTGTCAGCTTGCTCAGAACTAAAGAACTGTGCTTCCTACACACAAGGGCCATATCTAATTCAACTCTGCTTAGGACACTGACAAGAACAGTAGTTTCTCTTGTGTCCAATACACTGCATTTGCTGGGAACAGACGCGAGTGCTATTTGCAATGTGTATGGCCAAATGAGCACAATAGTGACTCTCCTTACCAGAAAACAACTCTTGGTGCTAGGACCAGAAACTGCATGTGATTCAACTCCGTTTATGAAAGGGAATTCAACTCTCGCTTGCCTTACAAGAAACACACTCTGCTTTTGAGAAAGCAGCACTCTTCTACTCTACTGTGTTTCCTATATAGCCAGAACAGTCAGCTTGCTCAGAACTAAAGAACTGTGCTTCCTACACACAAGGGCCATATCTAATTCAACTCTGCTTAGGAAACTGACAAGAACAGTAGTTTCTCTTGCGTCCAATACACTGCATTTGCTGGGATAAGACGCGAGTGCTATTTGCAATGTGTATGGCCAATTGAGCACAATAGTGAATCTCCTTACCAGAAAACAACTTTTGCTGCTAGGACCAGAAACTGCATGTGATTCAACTCCGTTTATGAAAGGGAAATCAACTCTAGCTCGCCTTACAAGAAACACACTCTGCTTTTGAAAAAGCAGCACTCTTCTACTCTAATGTGTTTCCTATATAGCCAGAACAGTCAGCTTGCTCAGAACTAAAGAACTGTGCTTCCTACACACAAAGGCCATATCTAATTCAACTCTGCTTAGGAAACTGACAAGAACCGTAGTTTCTCTTTCATCCAATACACTGCATTTGCTGGGATAAGACGCGAGTGCTATTTGCACTGTGTATGGCCAATTGAGCACAATAGTGACTCTCCTTACCAGAAAACAACTCTTGCTGCTAGGACCAGAAACCGCATGTGATTCAACTCCGTTTATGAAAGGGAATTAAACTCTGGCTCGACTTACAAGAAACACACTCTGCTTTAGAGAAAGCAGCACTCTTCTACTCTACTGTGATTCCTATATAGCCAGAGCAGTCAGCTTGCTCAGAACTAAAGAACTGTGCTTCCTACACACAAGGGCCATATCTAATTCAACTCTGCTTAGGAAACTGACAAGAACAGTAGTTTCTCTTGTGTCCAATACTCTGCATTTGCTGGGAACAGACGCGAGTGCTATTTGCAATGTGTATGGCCAATTGAGCACAATAGTGAATCTCCTTACCAGAAAACAACTCTTGCTGCTAGGACCAGAAATTGCATGTGATTCAACTCCGTTTATGAAAGGGAATTAAACTCTGGCTCGCCTTACAGGAAACACACTCTGCTTTTGAGAAAGCAGCACTCTTCTACTCTACTGTGTTTGCTATAGAGCCAGAACAGTCAGCTTGCTCAGAACCAAAGAACTGTGCTTCCTACACACAATGGCCATAACTAGTTCAACTCTGCTTAGGAAACTGACAAGAACAGTAGTTTCTCTTGCGTCCAATACAATGCACTTGCTGGGTACAGACGCGAGTGCTATTTGCACTGTGTATGGCCAAATGAGCACAATAGTGACTCTCCTTACCAGAAAACAACTCTTGGTGCTAGGACCAGAAACTGCATGTGATTCAACTCCGTTTATGAAAGGGAATTCAACTCTAGCTTGCCTTACAAGAAACACACTCTGCTTTTGAGAAAGCAGCACTCTTCTACTCTACTGTGTTTCCTATATAGCCAGAACAGTCAGCTTGCTCAGAACTAAAGAACTGTGCTTCCTACACACAAGGGCCATATCTAATTCAACTCTGCTTAGGAAACTGAGAAGAACAGTAGTTTCTCTTGCGTCCAATACACTGCATTTGCTGGGATAAGACGCGAGTGCTATTTGCACTGTGTAAGGCCAATTGAGCACAATAGTGAATCTCCTTACCAGAAAACAACTTTTGCTCCTAGGACCAGAAACTGCATGTGATTCAACTCCGTTTATGAAAGGGAAATCAACTCTAGCTCGCCTTACAAGAAACACACTCTGCTTTTGAGAAAGCAGCACTCTTCTACTCTACTGTGTTTCCTATATAGCCAGAACTGTCAGCTTGCTCAGAACTAAAGAACTGTGCTTCCTACACACAAGGGCCATATCTAATTCAACTCTGCTTAGGAAACTGACAAGAACAGTAGTTTCTCTTGCGTCCAATACACTGCATTTGCTGGGAACAGACGCGAGTGCTATTTGCAATGTGTATGGCCAAATGAGCACAATAGTGACTCTCCTTACCAGAAAACAACTCTTGGTGCTAGGACCAGAAACTGCATGTGATTCAACTCCGTTTATGAAAGGGAATTCAACTCTCGCTTGCCTTACAAGAAACACACTCTGCTTTTGAGAAAGCAGCACTCTTCTACTCTACTGTGTTTCCTATATAGCCAGAACAGTCAGCTTGCTCAGAACTAAAGAACTGTGCTTCCTACACACAAGGGCCATATCTAATTCAACTCTGCTTAGGAAACTGACAAGAACAGTAGTTTCTCTTGCGTCCAATACACTACATTTGCTGGGATAAGACGCGAGTGCTATTTGCAATGTGTATGGCCAATTGAGCACAATAGTGAATCTCCTTACCAGAAAACAACTTTTGCTGCTAGGACCAGAAACTGCATGTGATTCAACTCCGTTTATGAAAGGGAAATCAACTCTAGCTCGCCTTACAAGAAACACACTCTGCTTTTGAAAAAGCAGCACTCTTCTACTCTAATGTGTTTCCTATATAGCCAGAACAGTCAGCTTGCTCAGAACTAAAGAACTGTGCTTCCTACACACAAAGGCCATATCTAATTCAACTCTGCTTAGGAAACTGACAAGAACAGTAGTTTCTCTTGCATCCAATACACTGCATTTGCTGGGATAAGACGCGAGTGCTATTTGCACTGTGTATGGCCAATTGAGCACAATAGTGACTATCCTTACCAGAAAACAACTCTTGGTGCTTGGACCAGCAACTGCATGTGATTCAATTCCGTTTATGAAAGGGAATTAAACTCTGGCTCGACTTACAAGAAACACACTCTGCTTTAGAGAAAGCAGCACTCTTCTACTCTACTGTGATTCCTATATAGCCAGAGCAGTCAGCTTGCTCAGAACTAAAGAACTGTGCTTCCTACACACAAGGGCCATATCTAATTCAACTCTGCTTAGGAAACTGACAAGAACAGTAGTTTCTCTTGTGTCCAATACACTGCATTTGCTGGGAACATACGCGAGTGCTATTTGCAATGTGTATGGCCAATTGAGCACAATAGTGAATCTCCTTACCAGAAAACAACTCTTGCTGCTAGGACCAGAAATTGCATGTGATTCAACTCCGTTTATGAAAGGGAATTAAACTCTGGCTCGCCTTACAAGAAACACACTCTGCTTTTGAGAAAGCAGCACTCTTCTACTCTACTGTGTTTGCTATAGAGCCAGAACAGTCAGCTTGCTCTGAACCAAAGAACTGTGCTTCCTACACACAATGGCCATAACTAGTTCAACTCTGCTTAGGAAACTGACAAGAACAGTAGTTTCTCTTGCGTCCAATACAATGCACTTGCTGGGTACAGACGCGAGTGCTATTTGCACTGTGTATGGCCAAATGAGCACAATAGTGACTCTCCTTACCAGAAAACAACTCTTGGTGCTAGGACCAGAAACTGCATGTGATTCAACTCCGTTTATGAAAGGGAATTCAACTCTAGCTTGCCTTACAAGAAACACACTCTGCTTTTGAGAAAGCAGCACTCTTCTACTCTACTGTGTTTCCTATATAGCCAGAACAGTCAGCTTGCTCAGAACTAAAGAACTGTGCTTCCTACACACAAGGGCCATATCTAATTCAACTCTGCTTAGGAAACTGACAAGAACAGTAGTTTCTCTTGCGTCCAATACACTGCATTTGCTGGGAACAGACGCGAGTGCTATTTGCAATGTGTATGGCCAATTGAGCGCAATAGTGAATCTCCTTACCAGAAAACAACTCTTGGTGCTAGGACCAGAAACTGCATGTGATTCAACTCCGCTTATGAAAGGGAATTCAACTCTAGCTTGCCTTACAAGAAACACACTCTGCTTTTGAGAAAGCATCACTCTTCTACTCTACTGTGTTTCCTATATAGCCAGAACAGTCAGCTTGCTCAGAACTAAAGAACTGTGCTTCCTACACACAAGGGCCATATCTAATTCAACTCTGCTTAGGAAACTGACAAGAACAGTAGTTTCTCTTGCGTCCAATACACTGCATTTGCTGGGATAAGACGCGAGTGCTATTTGCACTGTGTATGGCCAATTGAGCACAACAGTGAATCTCCTTACCAGAAAACAACTTTGGCTGCTAGGACCGGAAACTGCATGTGATTCAACTCCGTTTGTGAAAGGGAATTCAACTCTAGCTCGCCTTACAACAAACACACTCTGCTTTAGAGAAAGCAGCACTCTTCTACTCTACTGTGTTTCCTATAAAGCCAGAACTGTCAGCTTGCTCAGAACTAAAGAACTGTGCTTCCTACACAAAAGGTCCATATCTAATTCAACTCTGCTTAGGAAACTGACAAGAACAGTAGTTTCTCTTGCGTCCAATACACTGCATTTGCTTGGAACAGACGCGAGTGCTATTTGCAATGTGTATGGCCAATTGAGCACAATAGTGAATCTCCTTACCAGAAAACAACTCTTGCTGCTAGGACCAGAAATTGCATGTGATTCAACTCCGTTTATGAAAGGGAATTAAACTCTGGCTCGCCTTACAAGAATCACAATCTGCTTTTGAGAAAGCAGCACTCTTCTACTCTACTGTGTTTCCTATAGAGCCAGAACAGTCAGCTTGCTCAGAACCAAAGAACTGTGCTTCCTACACACAATGGCCATAACTAGTTCAACTCTGCTTAGGAAACTGACAAGAACAGTAGTTTCTCTTGTGTCCAATACACTGCAATTGCTGGATTAAGACGCGAGTGCTATTTGCACTGTGTAAGGCCAATTGAGCACAATAGTGAATCTCCTTACCAGAAAACAACTTTTGCTGCTAGGAACAGAAACTGCATGTGATTCAACTCCGTTTATGAAAGGGAAATCAACTCTAGCTCGCCTTACCAGAAACACACTCTGCTTTTGAGAAAGCAGCACTCTTCTACTCTACTGTGTTTCCTATAGAGCCAGAACAGTCAACTTGCTCAGAACCAAAGAACTGTGCTTCCTACACACAATGGCCATAACTAGTTCAACTCTGCTTAGGAAACTGACAAGAACAGTAGTTTCTCTTGCGTCCAATACAATGCACTTGTTGGGTACAGACGCGAGTGCTATTTGCACTGTGTATGGCCAAATGAGCACAATAGTGACTCTCCTTACCAGAAAACAACTCTTGGTGCTAGAACCAGAAACTGCATGTGATTCAACTCCGTTTATGAAAGGGAATTAAACTCTAGCTTGCCTTACAAGAAACACACTCTGCTTTAGAGAAAGCAGCACTCTTCTACTCTACTGTGTTTCCTATATAGCCAGAACTGTCAGCTTGCTCAGAACTAAAGAACTGTGCTTCCAACACACAAGGGCCATATCTAATTCAACTCTGCTTAGGAAACTGACAAGAACAGTAGTTTCTCTTGCGTCCAATACACTGCATTTGCTGGGATAAGACGCGAGTGCTATTTGCACTGTGTAAGGCCAATTGAGCACAATAGTGAATCTCCTTACCAGAAAACAACTTTTGCTGCTAGGACCAGAAACTGCATGTGATTCAACTCCGTTTATGAAAGGGAAATCAACTCTAGCTCGCCTTACAAGAAACACACTCTGCTTTTGAGAAAGCAGCACTCTTCTACTCTACTGTGTTTCCTATATAGCCAGAACTGTCAGCTTGCTCAGAACTAAAGAACTGTGCTTCCTACACACAAGGGCCATATCTAATTCAACTCTGCTTAGGAAACTGACAAGAACAGTAGTTTCTCTTGCGTCCAATACACTGCATTTGCTGGGAACAGACGCGAGTGCTATTTGCAATGTGTATGGCCAAATGAGCACAATAATGACTCTCCTTACCAGAAAACAACTCTTGGTGCTAGGACCAGAAACTGCATGTGATTCAACTCCGTTTATGAAAGGGAATTCAACTCTCGCTTGCCTTACAAGAAACACACTCTGCTTTTGAGAAAGCAGCACTCTTCTACTCTACTGTGTTTCCTATATAGCCAGAACAGTCAGCTTGCTCAGAACTAAAGAACTGTGCTTCCTACACACAAGGGCCGTATCTAATTCAACTCTGCTTAGGAAACTGAGAAGAACAGTAGTTTCTCTTGCGTCCAATACACTGCATTTTCTGGGATAATACGCGAGTGCTATTTGCAATGTGTATGGCCAATTGAGCACAATAGTGAATCTCCTTACCAGAAAACAACTTTTGCTGCTAGGACCAGAAACTGCATGTGATTCAACTCCGTTTATGAAAGGGAAATCAACTCTAGCTCGCCTTACAAGAAAAACACTCTGCTTTTGAAAAAGCAGCACTCTTCTCCTCTAATGTGTTTCATATATAGCCAGAACAGTCAGCTTGCTCAGAACTAAAGAACTGTGCTTCCTACACACAAAGGCCATATCTAAATCAACTCTGCTTAGGAAACTGACAAGAACAGTAGTTTCTCTTTCATCCAATACACTGCATTTGCTGGGATAAGACGCGAGTGCTATTTGCACTGTGTATGGCCAATTGAGCACAATAGTGACTCTCCTTACCAGAAAACAACTCTTGCTGCTAGGATCAGAAACTGCATGTGATTCAACTCCGTTTATGAAAGGGAATTAAACTCTGGCTCGACTTACAAGAAACAAACTCTGCTTTAGAGAAAGCAGCACTCTTCTACTCTACTGTGATTCCTATACAGCCAGAACAGTCAGCTTGCTCAGAACTAAAGAACTGTGCTTCCTACACACAAGGGCCTCATCTAATTCAACTCTGCTTAGGAAACTGACAAGAACAGTAGTTTCTCTTGTGTCCAATACACTGCATTTGCTGGGAACAGACGCGAGTGCTATTTGCAATGTGTATGGCCAATTGAGCACAATAGTGAATCTCCTTACCAGAAAACAACTCTTGCTGCTAGGACCAGAAATTGCATGTGATTCAACTCCGTTTATGAAAGGGAATTAAACTCTGGCTCGCCTTACAAGAAACACACTCTGCTTTTGAGAAAGCAGCACTCTTCTACTCTACTGTGTTTGCTATAGAGCCAGAACAGTCAGCTTGCTCAGAACCAAAGAACTGTGCTTCCTACACACAATGGCCATAACTAGTTCAACTCTGCTTAGGAAACTGACAAGAACAGTAGTTTCTCTTTCGTCCAATACAATGCACTTGCTGGGTACAGACGCGAGTGCTATTTGCACTGTGTATGGCCAAATGAGCACAATAGTGACTCTCCTTACCAGAAAACAACTCTTGGTGCTAGGACCAGAAACTGCATGTGATTCAACTCCGTTTATGAAAGGGAATTCAACTATAGCTTGCCTTACAAGAAACACACTCTGCTTTTGAGAAAGCAGCACTCTTCTACTCTACTGTGTTTCCTATATAGCCAGAACAGTCAGCTTGCTCAGAACTAAAGAACTGTGCTTCCTACACACAAGGGCCATATCTAATTCAACTCTGCTTAGGAAACTGACAAGAACAGTAGTTTCTCTTGCGTCCAATACACTGCATTTGCTGGGAACAGACGCGAGTGCTATTTGCAATGTGTATGGCCAATTGAGCGCAATGGTGAATCTCCTTACCAGAAAACAACTCTTGGTGCTAGGACCAGAAACTGCATGTGATTCAACTCCGTTTATGAAAGGGAATTCAACTCTAGCTTGCCTTACAAGAAACACACTCTGCTTTTGAGAAAGCAGCACTCTTCTACTCTACTGTGTTTCCTATATAGCCAGAACAGTCAGCTTGCTCAGAACTAAAGAACTGTGCTTCCTACACACAAGGGCCATATCTAATTCAACTCTGGTTAGGAAACTGACAAGAACAGTAGTTTCTCTTGCGTCCAATACACTGCATTTGCTGGGATAAGACGCCACTGCTATTTGCACTGTGTATGGCCAATTGAGCACAATAGTGAATCTCCTTACCAGAAAACAACTTTTGCAGCTAGGACCAGAAACTGCATGTGATTCAACTCCGTTTATGAAAGGGAATTAAACTCTGGCTTGCCTTACAAGAAACACACTCTGCTTTAGAGAAAGCAGCACTCTTCTACTCTACTCTGTTTCCTACATAGCCAGAACAGTCAGGTTGCTCAGAACCAAAGAACTGTGCTTCCTACACACAATGGCCATAACTAGTTCAACTCTTCTTAGGAAACTGACAAGAACAGTAGTTTCTCTTGCGTCCAATACAATGCACTTGCTGGGTACAGACGCGAGTGCTATTTGCACTGTGTATGGCAAATGAGCACAATAGTGACTCTCCTTACCAGAAAACAACTCTTGGTGCTAGGACCAGAAACTGCATGTGATTCAACTCCGTTTATGAAAGGGAATTCAACTCTAGCTTGCCTTACAAGAAACACACTCTGCTTTTGAGAAAGCAGCACTCTTCTACTCTACTGTGTTTCCTATATAGCCAGAACAGTCAGCTTGCTCAGAACTAAAGAACTGTGCTTCCTACACACAAAGGCCATATCTAATTCAACTCTGCTTAGGAAACTGAGAAGAACAGTAGTTTCTCTTGCGTCCAATACACTGCATTTGCTGGGATAAGACGCGAGTGCTATTTGCACTGTGTATGGCCAATTGAGCACAATAGTGAATCTCCTTACCAGAAAACAACTCTTGCTGCTAGGACCAGAAACTGCATGTGATTCAACTCCGTTTATGAAAGGGAAATCAACTCTAGCTCGCCTTACAAGTAACACACTCTGCTTTTGAGAAAGCAGCACTCTTCTACTCTACTGTGTTTCCTATATAGCCAGAACTGTCAGCTTGCTCAGAACTAAAGAACTGTGCTTCCTACACACAAGGGCCATATCTAATTCAACTCTGCTTAGGAAACTGACAAGAACAGTAGTTTCTCTTGTGTCCAATACACTGCATTTGCTGGGAACAGACGCGAGTGCTATTTGCAATGTGTATGGCCAAATGAGCACAATAGTGACTCTCCTTACCAGAAAACAACTCTTGGTGCTAGGACCAGAAACTGCATGTGATTCAACTCCGTTTATGAAAGGGAATTCAACTCTCGCTTGCCTTACAAGAAACACACTCTGCTTTTGAGAAAGCAGCACTCTTCTACTCTACTGTGTTTCCTATAAAGCCAGAACTGTCAGCTTGCTCAGAACTAAAGAACTGTGCTTCCTACACAAAAGGTCCATATCTAATTCAACTCTGCTTAGGAAACTGACAAGAACAGTAGTTTCTCTTGCGTCCAATACACTGCATTTGCTGGGAACAGACGCGAGTGCTATTTGCAATGTGTATGGCCAATTGAGCACAATAGTGAATCTCCTTACCAGAAAACAACTCTTGCTGCTAGGACCAGAAATTGCATGTGATTCAACTCCGTTTATGAAAGGGAATTAAACTCTGGCTCGCCTTACAAGAATCACAATCTGCTTTTGAGAAAGCAGCACTCTTCTACTCTACTGTGTTTCCTATAGAGCCAGAACAGTCAGCTTGCTCAGAACCAAAGAACTGTGCTTCCTACACACAATGGCCATAACTAGTTCAACTCTGCTTAGGAAACTGACAAGAACAGTAGTTTCTCTTGTGTCCAATACACTGCATTTGCTGGGATAAGACGCGAGTGCTATTTGCACTGTGTAAGGCCAATTGAGCACAATAGTGAATCTCCTTACCAGAAAACAACTTTTGCTGCTAGGAACAGAAACTGCATGTGATTCAACTCCGTTTATGAAAGGGAAATCAACTCTAGCTCGCCTTACCAGAAACACACTCTGCTTTTGAGAAAGCAGCACTCTTCTACTCTACTGTGTTTCCTATAGAGCCAGAACAGTCAACTTGCTCAGAACCAAAGAACTGTGCTTCCTACACACAATGGCCATAACTAGTTCAACTCTGCTTAGGAAACTGACAAGAACAGTAGTTTCTCTTGCGTCCAATACAATGCACTTGTTGGGTACAGACGCGAGTGCTATTTGCACTGTGTATGGCCAAATGAGCACAATAGTGACTCTCCTTACCAGAAAACAACTCTTGGTGCTAGGACCAGAAACTGCATGTGATTCAACTCCGTTTATGAAAGGGAATTAAACTCTAGCTTGCCTTACAAGAAACACACTCTGCTTTAGAGAAAGCAGCACTCTTCTACTCTACTGTGTTTCCTATATAGCCAGAACTGTCAGCTTGCTCAGAACTAAAGAACTGTGCTTCCAACACACAAGGGCCATATCTAATTCAACTCTGCTTAGGAAACTGACAAGAACAGTAGTTTCTCTTGCGTCCAATACACTGCATTTGCTGGGATAAGACGCGAGTGCTATTTGCACTGTGTAAGGCCAATTGAGCACAATAGTGAATCTCCTTACCAGAAAACAACTTTTGCTGCTAGGACCAGAAACTGCATGTGATTCAACTCCGTTTATGAAAGGGAAATCAACTCTAGCTCGCCTTACAAGAAACACACTCTGCTTTTGAGAAAGCAGCACTCTTCTACTCTACTGTGTTTCCTATATAGCCAGAACTGTCAGCTTGCTCAGAACTAAAGAACTGTGCTTCCTACACACAAGGGCCATATCTAATTCAACTCTGCTTAGGAAACTGACAAGAACAGTAGTTTCTCTTGCGTCCAATACACTGCATTTGCTGGGAACAGACGCGAGTGCTATTTGCAATGTGTATGGCCAAATGAGCACAATAATGACTCTCCTTACCAGAAAACAACTCTTGGTGCTAGGACCAGAAACTGCATGTGATTCAACTCCGTTTATGAAAGGGAATTCAACTCTCGCTTGCCTTACAAGAAACACACTCTGCTTTTGAGAAAGCAGCACTCTTCTACTCTACTGTGTTTCCTATATAGCCAGAACAGTCAGCTTGCTCAGAACTAAAGAACTGTGCTTCCTACACACAAGGGCCGTATCTAATTCAACTCTGCTTAGGAAACTGAGAAGAACAGTAGTTTTTCTTGCGTCCAATACACTGCATTTTCTGGGATAAGACGCGAGTGCTATTTGCACTGTGTATGGCCAATTGAGCACAATAGTGAATCTCCTTACCAGAAAACAACTTTTGCAGCTAGGACCAGAAACTGCATGTGATTCAACTCCGTTTATGAAAGGGAATTAAACTCTGGCTTGCCTTACAAGAAACACACTCTGCTTTAGAGAAAGCAGCACTCTTCTACTCTACTCTGTTTCCTACATAGCCAGAACAGTCAGGTTGCTCAGAACCAAAGAACTGTGCTTCCTACACACAATGGCCATAACTAGTTCAACTCTGCTTAGGAAACTGACAAGAACAGTAGTTTCTCTTGCGTCCAATACACTGCATTTGCTGGGAACAGACGCGAGTGCTATTTGCAATGTGTATGGCCAATTGAGCGCAATAGTGAATCTCCTTACCAGAAAACAGCTCTTGGTGCTAGGACCAGAAACTGCATGTGATTCAACTCCGTTTATGAAAGGGAATTCAACTCTAGCTTGCCTTACAAGAAACACACTCTGCTTTTGAGAAAGCAGCACTCTTCTACTCTACTGTGTTTCCTATATAGCCAGAACAGTCAGCTTGCTCAGAACTAAAGAACTGTGCTTCCTACACACAAGGGCCATATCTAATTCAACTCTGGTTAGGAAACTGACAAGAACAGTAGTTTCTCTTGCGTCCAATACACTGCATTTGCTGGGATAAGACGCCAGTGCTATTTGCACTGTGTATGGCCAATTGAGCACAATAGTGAATCTCCTTACCAGAAAAGAACTTTTGCAGCTAGGACCAGAAACTGCATGTGATTCAACTCCGTTTATGAAAGGGAATTAAACTCTGGCTTGCCTTACAAGAAACACACTCTGCTTTAGAGAAAGCAGCACTCTTCTACTCTACTCTGTTTCCTATATAGCCAGAACAGTCAGCTTGCTCAGAACTAAAGAACTGTGCTTCCTACACACAAGGGCCATATCTAATTCAACTCTGCTTAGGAAACTGACAAGAACAGTAGTTTCTCTTGTGTCCAATACACTGCATTTGCTGGGAACAGACGCGAGTGCTATTTGCAATGTGTATGGCCAAATGAGCACAATAGTGACTCTCCTTACCAGAAAACAACTCTTGGTGCTAGGACCAGAAACTGCATGTGATTCAACTCCGTTTATGAAAGGGAATTCAACTATAGCTTGCCTTACAAGAAACACACTCTGCTTTTGAGAAAGCAGCACTCTTCTACTCTACTGTGTTTCCTATATAGCCAGAACAGTCAGCTTGCTCAGAACTAAAGAACTGTGCTTCCTACACACAAGGGCCATATCTAATTCAACTCTGCTTAGGAAACTGACAAGAACAGTAGTTTCTCTTGCGTCCAATACACTGCATTTGCTGGGATAAGACGCGAGTGCTATTTGCACTGTGTATGGCCAATTGAGCACAATAGTGACTCTCCTTACCAGAAAACAACTCTTGCTGCTAGGACCAGAAACTGCATGTGATTCAATTCCGTTTATGAAAGGGAATTAAACTCTGGCTCGACTTACAAGAAACACACTCTGCTTTAGAGAAAGCAGCACTCTTCTACTCTACTGTGATTCCTATATAGCCAGAGCAGTCAGCTTGCTCAGAACTAAAGAACTGTGCTTCCTACACACAAGGGCCATATCTAATTCAACTCTGCTTAGGAAACTGACAAGAACAGTAGTTTCTCTTGTGTCCAATACACTGCATTTGCTGGGAACAGACGCGAGTGCTATTTGCAATGTGTATGGCCAATTGAGCACAATAGTGAATCTCCTTACCAGAAAACAACTCTTGCTGCTAGGACCAGAAATTGCATGTGACTCAACTCCGTTTATGAAAGGGAATTAAACTCTGGCTCGCCTTACAAGAAACACACTCTGCTTTTGAGAAAGCAGCACTCTTCTACTCTACTGTGTTTGCTATAGAGCCAGAACAGTCAGCTTGCTCAGAACCAAAGAACTGTGCTTCCTACACACAATGGCCATAACTAGTTCAACTCTGCTTAGGAAACTGACAAGAACAGTAGTTTCTCTTGCGTCCAATACAATGCACTTGCTGGGTACAGACGCGAGTGCTATTTGCACTGTGTATGGCCAAATGAGCACAATAGTGACTCTCCTTACCAGAAAACAACTCTTGGTGCTAGGACCAGAAACTGCATGTGATTCAACTCCGTTTATGAAAGGGAATTCAACTCTAGCTTGCCTTACAAGAAACACACTCTGCTTTTGAGAAAGCAGCACTCTTCTACTCTACTGTGTTTCCTATATAGCCAGAACAGTCAGCTTGCTCAGAACTAAAGAACTGTGCTTCCTACACACAAGGGCCATATCTAATTCAACTCTGCTTAGGAAACTGACAAGAACAGTAGTTTCTCTTGCGTCCAATACACTGCATTTGCTGGGATAAGACGCCAGTGCTATTTGCACTGTGTATGGCCAATTGAGCACAATAGTGAATCTCCTTACCAGAAAACAACTTTTGCAGCTAGGACCAGAAACTGCATGTGATTCAACTCCGTTTATGAAAGGGAATTAAACTCTGGCTTGCCTTACAAGAAACACACTCTGCTTTAGAGAAAGCAGCACTCTTCTACTCTACTCTGTTTCCTACATAGCCAGAACAGTCAGGTTGCTCAGAACCAAAGAACTGTGCTTCCTACACACAATGGCCATAACTAGTTCAACTCTTCTTAGGAAACTGACAAGAACAGTAGTTTCTCTTGCGTCCAATACAATGCACTTGCTGGGTACAGACGCGAGTGCTATTTGCATTGTGTATGGCCAAATGAGCACAATAGTGACTCTCCTTACCAGAAAACAACTCTTGGTGCTAGGATCAGAAACTGCATGTGATTCAACTCCGTTTATGAAAGGGAATTCAACTCTAGCTTGCCTTACAAGAAACACACTCTGCTTTTGAGAAAGCAGCACTCTTCTACTCTACTGTGTTTCCTATATAGCCAGAACAGTCAGCTTGCTCAGAACTAAAGAACTGTGCTTCCTACACACAAAGGCCATATCTAATTCAACTCTGCTTAGGAAACTGACAAGAACAGTAGTTTCTCTTGCGTCCAATACACTGCATTTGCTGGGATAAGACGCGAGTGCTATTTGCACTGTGTATGGCCAATTGAGCACAATAGTGAATCTCCTTACCAGAAAACAACTCTTGCTGCTAGGACCAGAAACTGCATGTGATTCAACTCCGTTTATGAAAGGGAATTAAACTCTGGCTCGCCTTACAAGAAACACACTCTGCTTTTGAGAAAGCAGCACTCTTCTACTCTACTGTGTTTGCTATAGAGCCAGAACAGTCAGTTTGCTCAGAACCAAAGAACTGTGCTTCCTACACACAATGGCCATAACTAGTTCAACTCTGCTTAGGAAACTGACAAGAACAGTAGTTTCTCTTGCGTCCAATACAATGCACTTGCTGGGAACAGACGCGAGTGCTATTTGCACTGTTTATGGCCAATTGAGCGCAATAGTGAATCTCCTTACCAGAAAACAACTCTTGGTGCTAGGACCAGAAACTGCATGTGATTCAACTCCGTTTATGAAAGGGAATTCAACTCTAGATTGCCTTACAAGAAACACACTCTGCTTTTGAGAAAGCAGCACTCTTCTACTCTACTGTGTTTCCTATATAGCCAGAACAGTCAGCTTGCTCAGAACTAAAGAACTGTGCATCCTACACACAATTGCCATATCTAATTCAACTCTGGTTAGGAAACTGACAAGAACAGTAGTTTCTCTTGCGTCCAATACACTGCATTTGCTGGGATAAGACGCCAGTGCTATTTGCACTGTGTATGGCCAATTGAGCACAATAGTGAATCTCCTTACCAGAAAACAACTTTTGCAGCTAGGACCAGAAACTGCATGTGATTCAACTCCGTTTATGAAAGGGAATTAAACTCTGGCTCGCCTTACAAGAAACACACTCTGCTTTAGAGAAAGCAGCACTCTTCTACTCTACTCTGTTTCCTACATAGCCAGAACTGTCAGGTTGCTCAGAACCAAAGAACTGTGCTTCCTACACACAATGGCCATAACAAGTTCAACTCTTCTTAGGAAACTGACAAGAACAGTAGTTTCTCTTGCGTCCAATACAATGCACTTGCTGGGTACAGACGCGAGTGCTATTTGCACTGTGTATGGCCAAATGAGCACAATAGTGACTCTCCTTACCAGAAAACAACTCTTGGTGCTAGGACCAGAAACTGCATGTGATTCAACTCCGTTTATGAAAGGGAATTCAACTCTAGCTTGCCTTACAAGAAACACACTCTGCTTTTGAGAAAGCAGCACTCTTCTACTCTACTGTGTTTCCTATATAGCCAGAACAGTCAGCTTGCTCAGAACTAAAGAACTGTGCTTCCTACACACAAAGGCCATATCTAATTCAACTCTTCTTAGGAAACTGAGAAGAACAGTAGTTTCTCTTGCGTCCAATACACTGCATTTGCTGGGATAAGACGCGAGTGCTATTTGCACTGTGTATGGCGAATTGAGCACAATAGTGAATCTCCTGACCAGAAAACAACTCTTGCTGCTAGGACCAGAAACTGCATGTGATTCAACTCCGTTTATGAAAGGGAATTAAACTCTGGCTCGCCTTACAAGAAACACACTCTGCTTTGAGGAAGCAGCACTCTTCTTCTCTACTGTGTTTGCTATAGAGCCAGAACA
Organism: Peromyscus californicus insignis; assembly: GCF_007827085.1. NCBI lineage: Eukaryota > Metazoa > Chordata > Mammalia > Rodentia > Cricetidae > Peromyscus > Peromyscus californicus. The sequence goes on along the minus strand of NW_026294614.1, from coordinate 89,762 downwards.
GTCAGTTTGCTCAGAACCAAAGAACTGTGCTTCCTACACACAATGGCCATAACTAGTTCAACTCTGCTTAGGAAACTGACAAGAACAGTAGTTTCTCTTGCGTCCAATACAATGCACTTGCTGGGTACAGACGCGAGTGCTATTTGCACTGTGTATGGCCAAATGAGCACAATAGTGACTCTCCTTACCAGAAAACAACTCTTGGTGCTAGGACCAGAAACTGCATGTGATTCAACTCCGTTTATGAAAGGGAATTCAACTCTAGCTTGCCTTACAAGAAACACACTCTGCTTTTGAGAAAGCAGCACTCTTCTACTCTACTGTGTTTCCTATATAGCCAGAACAGTCAGCTTGCTCAGAACTAAAGAACTGTGCTTCCTACACACAAGGGCCATATCTAATTCAACTCTGCTTAGGAAACTGACAAGAACAGTAGTTTCTCTTGCGTCCAATACACTGCATTTGCTGGGATAAGACGCGAGTGCTATTTGCACTGTGTATGGCCAATTGAGCACAATAGTGAATCTCCTTACCAGAAAACAACTTTAGCTGCTAGGACCGGAAACTGCATGTGATTCAACTCCGTTTGTGAAAGGGAATTCAACTCTAGCTCGCCTTACAAGAAACACAGTCTGCTTTAGAGAAAGCAGCACTCTTCTACTCTACTGTGTTTCCTATAAAGCCAGAACTGTCAGCTTGCTCAGAACTAAAGAACTGTGCTTCCTACACAAAAGGGCCATATCTAATTCAACTCTGCTTAGGAAACTGACAAGAACAGTAGTTTCTCTTGCGTCCAATACACTGCATTTGCTGGGAACAGACGCGAGTGCTATTTGCAATGTGTATGGCCAATTGAGCACAATAGTGAATCTCCTTACCAGAAAACAACTCTTGCTGCTAGGACGAGAAATTGCATGTGATTCAACTCCGTTTATGAAAGGGAATTAAACTCTGGCTCGCCTTACAAGAATCACAATCTGCTTTTGAGAAAGCAGCACTCTTCTACTCTACTGTGTTTCCTATAGAGCCAGAACAGTCAGCTTGCTCAGAACCAAAGAACTGTGCTTCCTACACACAATGGCCATAACTAGTTCAACTCTGCTTAGGAAACTGACAAGAACAGTAGTTTCTCTTGCGTCCAATACACTGCATTTGCTGGGATAAGACGCGAGTGCTATTTGCACTGTGTAAGGCCAATTGAGCACAATAGTGAATCTCCTTACCAGAAAACAACTTTTGCTGCTAGGACCAGAAACTGCATGTGATTCAACTCCGTTTATGAAAGGGAAATCAACTCTAGCTCGCCTTACAAGAAACACACTCTGCTTTTGAGAAAGCAGCACTCTTCTACTCTACTGTGTTTCCTATATATCCAGAACTGTCAGCTTGCTCAGAACTAAAGAACTGTGCTTCCTACACACAAGGGCCATATCTAATTCAACTCTGCTTAGGAAACTGACAAGAACAGTAGTTTCTCTTGTGTCCAATACATTGCATTTGCTGGGAACAGACGCGAGTGCTATTTGCAATGTGTATGGCCAAATGAGCACAATAGTGACTCTCCTTACCAGAAAACAACTCTTGGTGCTAGGACCAGAAACTGCATGTGATTCAACTCCGTTTATGAAAGGGAATTCAACTCTAGCTTGCCTTACAAGAAACAAACTCTGCTTTTGAGAAAGCAGCACTCTTCTACTCTACTGTGTTTCCTATATAGCCAGAGCAGTCAGCTTGCTCAGAACTAAAGAACTGTGCTTCCTACACACAAGGGCCATATCTAATTCAACTCTGCTTAGGAAACTGACAAGAACAGTAGTTTCTCTTGCGTCCAATACACTGCATTTGCTGGGATAAGACGCGAGTGCTATTTGCACTGTGTATGGCCAATTGAGCACAATAGTGAATCTCCTTACAAGAAAACAACTTTTGCTGCTAGGACCAGAAACTGCATGTGATTCAACTCCGTTTATGAAAGGAAATTCAACTCTAGCTCGCCTTATAAGAAACACACTCTGCTTTAGAGAAAGCAGCACTCTTCTACTCTACTGTGTTTCCTTTACAGCCAGAACTGTCAGCTTGCTCAGAACTAAAGAACTGTGCTTCCTACACACAAGGGCCATATCTAATTCAACTCTGCTTAGGAAACTGACAAGAACAGTAGTTTCTCTTGCGTCCAATACAATGCACTTGCTGGGTACAGACGCGAGTGCTATTTGCACTGTGTAGGGCCAAATGAGCACAATAGTGACTCTTCTTACCAGAAAACAACTCTTGGTGCTAGGACCAGAAACTGCATGTGATTCAACTACGTTTATGAAAGGGAATTCAACTCTAGCTTGCCTTACAAGAAACACACTCTGCTTTTGAGAAAGCAGCACTCTTCTAGTCTACTGTGTTTCCTATATAGCCAGAACAGTCAGCTTGCTCAGAACTAAAGAACTGTGCTTCCAACACACAAGGGCCATATCTAATTCAACTCTGCTTAGGAAACTGACAAGAACAGTAGTTTCTCTTGCGTCCAATACACTGCATTTGCTGGGATAAGACGCGAGTGCTATTTGCACTGTGTAAGGCCAATTGAGCACAATAGTGAATCTCCTTACCAGAAAACAACTTTTGCTGCTAGGACCAGAAACTGCATGTGATTCAACTCCGTTTATGAAAGGGAAATCAACTCTAGCTCGCCTTACAAGAAACACACTCTGCTTTTGAGAAAGCAGCACTCTTCTACTCTACTGTGTTTCCTATATAGCCAGAACTGTCAGCTTGCTCAGAACTAAAGAACTGTGCTTCCTACACACAAGGGCCATATCTAATTCAACTCTGCTTAGGAAACTGACAAGAACAGTAGTTTCTCTTGTGTCCAATACACTGCATTTGCTGGGAACAGACGCGAGTGCTATTTGCAATGTGTATGGCCAAATGAGCACAATAGTGACTCTCCTTACCAGAAAACAACTCTTGGTGCTAGGACCAGAAACTGCATGTGATTCAACTCCGTTTATGAAAGGGAATTCAACTCTCGCTTGCCTTACAAGAAACACTCTCTGCTTTTGAGAAAGCAGCACTCTTCTACTCTACTGTGTTTCCTATATAGCCAGAACAGTCAGCTTGCTCAGAACTAAAGAACTGTGCTTCCGACACACAAGGGCCATATCTAATTCAACTCTGCTTAGGAAACTGACAAGAACAGTAGTTTCTCTTGCGTCCAATACACTGCATTTGCTGGGATAAGACGCGAGTGCTATTTGCAATGTGTATGGCCAATTGAGCACAATAGTGAATCTCCTTACCAGAAAACAACTTTTGCTGCTAGGACCAGAAACTGCATGTGATTCAACTCCGTTTATGAAAGGGAAATCAACTCTAGCTCGCCTTACAAGAAACACACTCTGCTTTTGAAAAACCAGCACTCTTCTACTCTACTGTGATTCCTATATAGCCAGAACAGTCAGCTTGCTCAGAACTAAAGAACTGTGCTTCCTACACACAAGGGCCATATTTAATTCAGCTCTGCTTAGGAAACTGACAAGAACAGTAGTTTCTATTGTGTCCAATACACTGCATTTGCTGGGAACAGACGCGAGTGCTATTTGCAATGTGTATGGCCAATTGAGCACAATAGTGAATCTCCTTACCAGAAAACAACTCTTGCTGCTAGGACCAGAAATTGCATGTGATTCAACTCCGTTTATGAAAGGGAAATCAACTCTGGCTCACCTTACAAGAAACACACTCTGCTTTTGAGAAAGCAGCACTCTTCTACTCTACTGTGTTTGCTATAGAGCCCGAACAGTCAGCTTGCTCAGAACCAAAGAACTGTGCTTCCTACACACAATGGCCATAACTAGTTCAACTCTGCTTAGGAAACTGACAAGAACAGTAGTTTTTCTTGCGTCCAATACAATGCACTTGCTGGGTACAGACGCGAGTGCTATTTGCACTGTGTATGGCCAAATGAGCACAATAGTGACTCTTCTTATCAGAAAACAACTCTTGGTGCTAGGACCAGAAACTGCATGTGATTCAACTCCGTTTATGAAAGGGAATTCAACTCTAGCTTGCCTTACAAGAAACACACTCTGCTTTTGAGAAAGCAGCACTCTTCTACTCTACTGTGTTTCCTATATAGCCAGAACAGTCAGCTTGCTCAGAACTAAAGAACTGTGCTTCCAACACACAAGGGCCATATCTAATTCAACTCTGCTTAGGAAACTGACAAGAACAGTAGTTTCTCTTGCGTCCAATACACTGCATTTGCTGGGATAAGACGCGAGTGCTATTTGCACTGTGTAAGGCCAATTGAGCACAATAGTGAATCTTCTTACCAGAAAACAACTTTTGCTGCTAGGACCAGAAACTGCATGTGATTCAACTCCGTTTATGAAAGGGAAATCAACTCTAGCTCGCCTTACAAGAAACACACTCTGCTTTTGAGAAAGCAGCACTCTTCTACTCTACTGTGTTTCCTATATAGCCAGAACTGTCAGCTTGCTCAGAACTAAAGAACTGTGCTTCCTACACACAAGGGCCATATCTAATTCAACTCTGCTTAGGAAACTGACAAGAACAGTAGTTTCTCTTGTGTCCAATACACTGCATATGCTGGGAACAGACGCGAGTGCTATTTGCAATGTGTATGGCCAATTGAGCACAATAGTGAATCTCCTTACCAGAAAACAACTTTTGCTGCTAGGACCAGAAACTACATGTGATTCAACTCCGTTTATGAAAGGGAATTAAACTCTGGCTCGCCTTACAAGAAACACACTCTGCTTTAGAGAAAGCAGCACTCTTCTACTCTACTCTTTTTCCTACATAGCCAGAACAGTCAGATTGCTCAGAACCAAAGAACTGTGCTTCCTACACACAAAGGCCATAACTAGTTCAACTCTTCTTAGGAAACTGACAAGAACAGTAGTTTCTCTTGCGTCCAATACAATGCACTTGCTGGGTACAGACGCGAGTGCTATTTGCACTGTGTATGGCCAAATGAGCACAATAGTGACTCTCCTTACCAGAAAACAACTCTTGGTGCTAGGACCAGAAACTGCATGTGATTCAACTCCGTTTATGAAAGGGAATTCAACTCTCGCTTGCCTTACAAGAAACACACTCTGCTTTTGAGAAAGCAGCACTCTTCTACTCTACTGTTTCCTATATAGCCAGAACAGTCAGCTTGCTCAGAACTAAAGAACTGTGCTTCCGACACACAAGGGCCATATCTAATTCAACTCTGCTTAGGAAACTGACAAGAACAGTAGTTTCTCTTGCGTCCAATACACTGCATTTGCTGGGATAAGACGCGAGTGCTATTTGCAATGTGTATGGCCAATTGAGCACAATAGTGAATCTCCTTACCAGAAAACAACTTTTGCTGCTAGGACCAGAAACTGCATGTGATTCAACTCCGTTTATGAAAGGGAAATCAACTCTAGCTCGCCTTACAAGAAACACACTCTGCTTTAGAGAAAGCAGCACTCTTCTACTCTACTGTGATTCCTATATAGCCAGAACAGTCAGCTTGCTCAGAACTAAATAACTGTGCTTCCTACACACAAGGGCCATATCTAATTCAACTCTGCTTAGGAAACTGACAAGAACAGTAGTTTCTCTTGTGTCCAATACACTGCATTTGCTGGGAACAGACGCGAGTGCTATTTGCAATGTGTATGGCCAATTGAGCACAATAGTGAATCTCCTTACCAGAAAACAACTCTTGCTGCTAGGACCAGAAATTGCATGTGATTCAACTCCGTTTATGAAAGGGAATTAAACTCTGGCTCGCCTTACAAGAAACACACTCTGCTTTTGAGAAAACAGCACTCTTCTACTCTACTGTGTTTGCTATAGAGCCAGAACAGTCAGCTTGCTCAGAACCAAAGAACTGTGCTTCCTACACACAATGGCCATAACTAGTTCAACTCTGCTTAGGAAACTGACAAGAACAGTAGTTTCTCTTGCGTCCAATACACTGCATTTGCTGGGATAAGACGCGAGTGCTATTTGCACTGTGTATGGCCAATTGAGCACAATAGTGAATCTCCTTACCAGAAAACAACTTTTGCTGCTAGGACCAGAAACTGCATGTGATTCAACTCCGTTTATGAAAGGGAATTCAACTCTAGCTCGCCTTACAAGAAACACACTCTGCTTTAGAGAAAGCAGCACTCTTCTACTCTACTGTGTTTCCTATACAGCCAGAACTGTCAGCTTGCTCAGAACTAAAGAACTGTGCTTCCTACACACAAGGGCCATATCTAATTCAACTCTGCTTAGGAAACTGACAAGAACAGTAGTTTCTCTTGCGTCCAATACACTGCATTTGCTGGGAACAGACGCGAGTGCTATTTGCAATGTGTATGGCCAATTGAGCACAATAGTGAATCTCCTTACCAGAAAACAACTTTTGCTGATAGGACCAGAAACTGCATGTGATTCAACTCCGTTTATGAAAGGGAATTAAACTCTGGCTCGCCTTACAAGAAACACACTCTGCTTTAGAGAAAGCAGCACTCTTCTACTCTACTCTTTTTCCTACATAGCCAGAACAGTCAGGTTGCTCAGAACCAAAGAACTGTGCTTCCTACACACAAGGGCCATAACTAGTTCAACTCTTCTTAGGAAACTGACAAGAACAGTAGTTTCTCTTGCGTCCAATACAATGCACTTGCTGGGTACAGACGCGAGTGCTATTTGCACTGTGTATGGCCAAATGAGCACAATAGTGACTCTCCTTACCAGAAAACAACTCTTGGTGCTAGGACCAGAAACTGCATGTGATTCAACTCCGTTTATGAAAGGGAATTCAACTCTAGCTCGCCTTACAAGAAACACACTCTGCTTTAGAGAAAGCAGCACTCTTCTACTCTACTGTGTTTCCTATACAGCCAGAACTGTCAGCTTGCTCAGAACTAAAGAACTGTGCTTCCTACACACAAGGGCCATAACTAATTCAACTCTGCTTAGGAAACTGACAAGAACAGTAGTTTCTCTTGCGTCCAATACACTGCATTTGCTGGGTACAGACGCGAGTGCTATTTGCAATGTGTATGGCCAATTGAGCACAATAGTGACTCTCCTTACCAGAAAACAACTCTTGGTGCTAGGACCAGAAACTGCATGTGATTCAACTCCGTTTATGAAAGGGAATTCAACTCTCGCTTGCCTTACAAGAAACACACTCTGCTTTTGAGAAAGCAGCACTCTTCTAGTCTACTGTGTTTCCTATATAGCCAGAACAGTCAGCTTGCTCAGAACTAAAGAACTGTGCTTCCTACACACAAGGGCCTTATCTAATTCAACTCTGCTTAGGAAACTGAGAAGAACAGTAGTTTCTCTTGCGTCCAATACACTGCATTTGCTGGGATAAGACGCGAGTGCTATTTGCAATGTGTATGGCCAATTGAGCACAATAGTGAATCTCCTTACCAGAAAACAACTTTTGCTGCTAGGACCAGAAACTGCATGTGATTCAACTCCGTTTATGAAATTGAAATCAACTCTAGCTCGCCTTACAAGAAACACACTCTGCTTTTGAAAAAGCAGCACTCTTCTACTCTAATGTGTTTCCTATATAGCCAGAACAGTCAGCTTGCTCAGAACTAAAGAACTGTGCTTCCTACACACAAAGGCCATATCTAATTCAACTCTGCTTAGGAAACTGACAAGAACAGTAGTTTCTCTTGCATCCAATACACTGCATTTGCTGGGATAAGACGCGAGTGCTATTTGCACTGTGTATGGCCAATTGAGCACAATAGTGACTCTCCTTACCAGAAAACAACTCTTGCTGCTAGGACCAGAAACTGCATGTGATTCAACTCCGTTTATGAAAGGGAATTAAACTCTGGCTCGACTTACAAGAAACACACTCTGCTTTAGAGAAAGCAGCACTCTTCTACTCTACTGTGATTCCTATATAGCCAGAGCAGTCAGCTTGCTCAGAACTAAAGAACTGTGCTTCCTACACACAAGGGCCATATCTAATTCAACTCTGCTTCGGAAACTGACAAGAACAGTAGTTTCTCTTGTGTCCAATACACTGCATTTGCTGGGAACAGACGCGAGTGCTATTTGCAATGTGTATGGCCAATTGAGCACAATAGTGAATCTCCTTACCAGAAAACAACTCTTGCTGCTAGGACCAGAAATTGCATGTGATTCAACTCCGTTTATGAAAGGGAATTCAACTCTAGCTCGCCTTACAAGAAACACACTCTGCTTTAGAGAAAGCAGCACTCTTCTACTCTACTGTGTTTCCTATACAGCCAGAACTGTCAGCTTGCTCAGAACTAAAGAACTGTGCTTCCTACACACAAGGGCCATATCTAATTCAACTCTGCTTAGGAAACTGACAAGAACAGTAGTTTCTCTTGCGTGCAATACACTGCATTTGCTGGGAACAGACGCGAGTGCTATTTGCAATGTGTATGGCCAATTGAGCACAATAGTGAATCTCCTTACCAGAAAACAACTTTTGCTGATAGGACCAGAAACTGCATGTGATTCAACTCCGTTTATGAAAGGGAATTAAACTCTGGCTCGCCTTACAAGAAACACACTCTGCTTTAGAGAAAGCAGCACTCTTCTACTCTACTCTTTTTCCTACATAGCCAGAACAGTCAGGTTGCTCAGAACTAAAGAACTGTGCTTCCTACACACAAGGGCCATAACTAGTTCAACTCTTCTTAGGAAACTGACAAGAACAGTAGTTTCTCTTGCGTCCAATACAATGCACTTGCTGGGTACAGACGCGAGTGCTATTTGCACTGTGTATGGCCAAATGAGCACAATAGTGACTCTCCTTACCAGAAAACAACTCTTGGTGCTAGGACCAGAAACTGCATGTGATTCAACTCCGTTTATGAAAGGGAATTCAACTCTAGCTTGCCTTACAAGAAACACACTCTGCTTTTGAGAAAGCAGCACTCTTCTACTCTAGTGTGTTTCCTATATAGCCAGAACAGTCAGCTTGCTCAGAACTAAAGAACTGTGCTTCCTACACACAAAGGCCATATCTAATTCAACTCTGCTTAGGAAACTGACAAGAACAGTAGTTTCTCTTGCGTCCAATACACTGCATTTGCTGGGATAAGACGCGAGTGCTATTTGCACTGTGTATGGCCAATTGAGCACAATAGTGAATCTCCTTACCAGAAAACAACTCTTGCTGCTAGGACCAGAAACTGCATGTGATTCAACTCCGTTTATGAAAGGGAATTAAACTCTGGCTCGCCTTACAAGAAACACACTCTGCTTTTGAGAAAGCAGCACTCTTCTACTCTACTGTGTTTCCTATAGAGCCAGAACAGTCAACTTGCTCAGAACCAAAGAACTGTGCTTCCTACACACAATGGCCATAACTAGTTCAACTCTGCTTAGGAAACTGACAAGAACAGTAGTTTCTCTTGCGTCCAATACAATGCACTTGTTGGGTACAGACGCGAGTGCTATTTGCACTGTGTATGGCCAAATGAGCACAATAGTGACTCTCCTTACGAGAAAACAACTCTTGGTGCGAGGACCAGAAACTGCATGTGATTCAACTCCGTTTATGAAAGGGAATTAAACTCTAGCTTGCCTTACAAGAAACACACTCTGCTTTTGAGAAAGCAGCACTCTTCTACTCTACTGTGTTTCCTATATAGCCAGAGCAGTCAGCTTGCTCAGAACTAAAGAACTGTGCTTCCGACACACAAGGGCCATATCTAATTCAACTCTGCTTAGGAAACTGACAAGAACAGTAGTTTCTCTTGCGTCCAATACACTGCATTTGCTGGGATAAGACGCGAGTGCTATTTGCACTGTGTATGGCCAATTGAGCACAATAGTGAATCTCCTTACAAGAAAACAACTTTTGCTGCTAGGACCAGAAACTGCATGTGATTCAACTCCGTTTATGAAAGGAAATTCAACTCTAGCTCGCCTTATAAGAAACACACTCTGCTTTAGAGAAAGCAGCACTCTTCTACTCTACTGTGTTTCCTATACAGCCAGAACTGTCAGCTTGCTCAGAACTAAAGAACTGTGCTTCCTACACACAAGGGCCATATCTAATTCAACTCTGCTTAGGAAACTGACAAGAACAGTAGTTTCTCTTGCGTCCAATACAATGCACTTGCTGGGTACAGACGCGAGTGCTATTTGCACTGTGTAGGGCCAAATGAGCACAATAGTGACTCTTCTTACCAGAAAACAACTCTTGGTGCTAGGACCAGAAACTGCATGTGATTCAACTACGTTTATGAAAGGGAATTCAACTCTAGCTTGCCTTACAAGAAACACACTCTGCTTTTGAGAAAGCAGCACTCTTCTACTCTACTGTGTTTCCTATATAGCCAGAACAGTCAGCTTGCTCAGAACTAAAGAACTGTGCTTCCAACACACAAGGGCCATATCTAATTCAACTCTGCTTAGGAAACTGACAAGAACAGTAGTTTCTCTTGCGTCCAATACACTGCATTTGCTGGGATAAGACGCGAGTGCTATTTGCACTGTGTAAGGCCAATTGAGCACAATAGTGAATCTCCTTACCAGAAAACAACTTTTGCTGCTAGGACCAGAAACTGCATGTGATTCAACTCCGTTTATGAAAGGGAAATCAACTCTAGCTCGCCTTACAAGAAACACACTCTGCTTTTGAGAAAGCAGCACTCTTCTACTCTACTGTGTTTCCTATATATCCAGAACTGTCAGCTTGCTCAGAACTAAAGAACTGTGCTTCCTACACACAAGGGCCATATCTAATTCAACTCTGCTTAGGAAACTGACAAGAACAGTAGTTTCTCTTGTGTCCAATACATTGCATTTGCTGGGAACAGACGCGAGTGCTATTTGCAATGTGTATGGCCAAATGAGCACAATAGTGACTCTCCTTACCAGAAAACAACTCTTGGTGCTAGGACCAGAAACTGCATGTGATTCAACTCCGTTTATGAAAGGGAATTCAACTCTAGCTTGCCTTACAAGAAACAAACTCTGCTTTTGAGAAAGCAGCACTCTTCTACTCTACTGTGTTTCCTATATAGCCAGAGCAGTCAGCTTGCTCAGAACTAAAGAACTGTGCTTCCTACACACAAGGGCCATATCTAATTCAACTCTGCTTAGGAAACTGACAAGAACAGTAGTTTCTCTTGCGTCCAATACACTGCATTTGCTGGGATAAGACGCGAGTGCTATTTGCACTGTGTATGGCCAATTGAGCACAATAGTGAATCTCCTTACAAGAAAACAACTTTTGCTGCTAGGACCAGAAACTGCATGTGATTCAACTCCGTTTATGAAAGGAAATTCAACTCTAGCTCGCCTTATAAGAAACACACTCTGCTTTAGAGAAAGCAGCACTCTTCTACTCTACTGTGTTTCCTATACAGCCAGAACTGTCAGCTTGCTCAGAACTAAAGAACTGTGCTTCCTACACACAAGGGCCATATCTAATTCAACTCTGCTTAGGAAACTGACAAGAACAGTAGTTTCTCTTGCGTCCAATACAATGCACTTGCTGGGTACAGACGCGAGTGCTATTTGCACTGTGTAGGGCCAAATGAGCACAATAGTGACTCTTCTTACCAGAAAACAACTCTTGGTGCTAGGACCAGAAACTGCATGTGATTCAACTACGTTTATGAAAGGGAATTCAACTCTAGCTTGCCTTACAAGAAACACACTCTGCTTTTGAGAAAGCAGCACTCTTCTACTCTACTGTGTTTCCTATATAGCCAGAACAGTCAGCTTGCTCAGAACTAAAGAACTGTGCTTCCAACACACAAGGGCCATATCTAATTCAACTCTGCTTAGGAAACTGACAAGAACAGTAGTTTCTCTTGCGTCCAATACACTGCATTTGCTGGGATAAGACGCGAGTGCTATTTGCACTGTGTAAGGCCAATTGAGCACAATAGTGAATCTCCTTACCAGAAAACAACTTTTGCTGCTAGGACCAGAAACTGCATGTGATTCAACTCCGTTTATGAAAGGGAAATCAACTCTAGCTCGCCTTACAAGAAACACACTCTGCTTTTGAGAAAGCAGCACTCTTCTACTCTACTGTGTTTCCTATATAGCCAGAACTGTCAGCTTGCTCAGAACTAAAGAACTGTGCTTCCTACACACAAGGGCCATATCTAATTCAACTCTGCTTAGGAAACTGACAAGAACAGTAGTTTCTCTTGTGTCCAATACACTGCATTTGCTGGGAACAGACGCGAGTGCTATTTGCAATGTGTATGGCCAAATGAGCACAATAGTGACTCTCCTTACCAGAAAACAACTCTTGGTGCTAGGACCAGAAACTGCATGTGATTCAACTCCGTTTATGAAAGGGAATTCAACTCTCGCTTGCCTTACAAGAAACACTCTCTGCTTTTGAGAAAGCAGCACTCTTCTACTCTACTGTGTTTCCTATATAGCCAGAACAGTCAGCTTGCTCAGAACTAAAGAACTGTGCTTCCGACACACAAGGGCCATATCTAATTCAACTCTGCTTAGGAAACTGACAAGAACAGTAGTTTCTCTTGCGTCCAATACACTGCATTTGCTGGGATAAGACGCGAGTGCTATTTGCAATGTGTATGGCCAATTGAGCACAATAGTGAATCTCCTTACCAGAAAACAACTTTTGCTGCTAGGACCAGAAACTGCATGTGATTCAACTCCGTTTATGAAAGGGAAATCAACTCTAGCTCGCCTTACAAGAAACACACTCTGCTTTTGAAAAACCAGCACTCTTCTACTCTACTGTGATTCCTATATAGCCAGAACAGTCAGCTTGCTCAGAACTAAAGAACTGTGCTTCCTACACACAAGGGCCATATTTAATTCAGCTCTGCTTAGGAAACTGACAAGAACAGTAGTTTCTATTGTGTCCAATACACTGCATTTGCTGGGAACAGACGCGAGTGCTATTTGCACTGTGTATGGCCAATTGAGCACAATAGTGAATCTCCTTACCAGAAAACAACTCTTGCTGCTAGGACCAGAAATTCCATGTGATTCAACTCCGTTTATGAAAGGGAATTAAACTCTGGCTCGCCTTACAAGAAACACACTCTGCTTTTGAGAAAGCAGCACTCTTCTACTCTACTGTGTTTGCTATAGAGCCCGAACAGTCAGCTTGCTCAGAACCAAAGAACTGTGCTTCCTACACACAATGGCCATAACTAGTTCAACTCTGCTTAGGAAACTGACAAGAACAGTAGTTTCTCTTGCGTCCAATACAATGCACTTGCTGGGTACAGACGCGAGTGCTATTTGCACTGTGTATGGCCAAATGAGCACAATAGTGACTCTTCTTACCAGAAAACAACTCTTGGTGCTAGGACCAGAAACTGCATGTGATTCAACTCCGTTTATGAAAGGGAATTCAACTCTAGCTTGCCTTACAAGAAACACACTCTGCTTTTGAGAAAGCAGCACTCTTCTACTCTACTGTGTTTCCTATATAGCCAGAACAGTCAGCTTGCTCAGAACTAAAGAACTGTGCTTCCAACACACAAGGGCCATATCTAATTCAACTCTGCTTAGGAAACTGACAAGAACAGTAGTTTCTCTTGCGTCCAATACACTGCATTTGCTGGGATAAGACGCGAGTGCTATTTGCACTGTGTAAGGCCAATTGAGCACAATAGTGAATCTCCTTACCAGAAAACAACTTTTGCTGCTACGACCAGAAACTGCATGTGATTCAACTCCGTTTATGAAAGGGAAATCAACTCTAGCTCGCCTTACAAGAAACACACTCTGCTTTTGAGAAAGCAGCACTCTTCTACTCTACTGTGTTTCCTATATAGCCAGAACTGTCAGCTTGCTCAGAACTAAAGAACTGTGCTTCCTACACACAAGGGCCATATCTAATTCAACTCTGCTTAGGAAACTGACAAGAACAGTAGTTTCTCTTGTGTCCAATACACTGCATATGCTGGGAACAGACGCGAGTGCTATTTGCAATGTGTATGGCCAAATGAGCACAATAGTGAATCTCCTTACCAGAAAACAACTTTTGCTGCTAGGACCAGAAACTACATGTGATTCAACTCCGTTTATGAAAGGGAATTAAACTCTGGCTCGCCTTACAAGAAACACACTCTGCTTTAGAGAAAGCAGCACTCTTCTACTCTACTCTTTTTCCTACATAGCCAGAACAGTCAGGTTGCTCAGAACCAAAGAACTGTGCTTCCTACACACAAAGGCCATAACTAGTTCAACTCTTCTTAGGAAACTGACAAGAACAGTAGTTTCTCTTGCGTCCAATACAATGCACTTGCTGGGTACAGACGCGAGTGCTATTTGCACTGTGTATGGCCAAATGAGCACAATAGTGACTCTCCTTACCAGAAAACAACTCTTGGTGCTAGGACCAGAAACTGCATGTGATTCAACTCCGTTTATGAAAGGGAATTCAACTCTAGCTTGCCTTACAAGAAACACACTCTGCTTTTGAGAAAGCAGCACTCTTCTACTCTACTGTGTTTCCTATATAGCCAGAACAGTCAGCTTGCTCAGAACTAAAGAACTGTGCTTCCTACACACAAAGGCCATATCTAATTCAACTCTGCTTAGGAAACTGAGAAGAACAGTAGTTTCTCTTGCGTCCAATACACTGCATTTGCTGGGATAAGACGCGAGTGCTATTTGCACTGTGTATGGCCAATTGAGCACAATAGTGAATCTCCTTACCAGAAAACAACTCTTGCTGCTAGGACCAGAAACTGCATGTGATTCAACTCCGTTTATGAAAGGGAATTAAACTCTGGCTCGCCTTACAAGAAACACACTCTGCTTTTGAGAAAGCAGCACTCTTCTACTCTACTGTGTTTCCTATAGAGCCAGAACAGTCAACTTGCTCAGAACCAAAGAACTGTGCTTCCTACACACAATGGCCATAACTAGTTCAACTCTGCTTAGGAAACTGACAAGAACAGTAGTTTCTCTTGCGTCCAATACAATGCACTTGTTGGGTACAGACGCGAGTGCTATTTGCACTGTGTATGGCCAAATGAGCACAATAGTGACTCTCCTTACCAGAAAACAACTCTTGGTGCGAGGACCAGAAACTGCATGTGATTCAACTCCGTTTATGAAAGGGAATTCAACTCTAGCTTGCCTTACAAGAAACACACTCTGCTTTAGAGAAAGCAGCACTCTTCTACTCTACTGTGTTTCCTATATAGCCAGAACAGTCAGCTTGCTCAGAACTAAAGAACTGTGCTTCCAACACACAAGGGCCATATCTAATTCAACTCTGCTTAGGAAACTGACAAGAACAGTAGTTTCTCTTGCGTCCAATACACTGCATTTGCTGGGATAAGACGCGAGTGCTATTTGCACTGTGTAAGGCCAATTGAGCACAATAGTGAATCTCCTTACCAGAAAACAACTTTTGCTGCTAGGACCAGAAACTGCATGTGATTCAACTCCGTTTATGAAAGGGAATTCAACTCTCGCTTGCCTTACAAGAAACACACTCTGCTTTTGAGAAAGCAGCACTCTTCTAGTCTACTGTGTTTCCTATATAGCCAGAACAGTCAGCTTGCTCAGAACTAAAGAACTCTGCTTCCTACACACAAGGGCCGTATCTAATTCAACTCTGCTTAGGAAACTGAGAAGAACAGTAGTTTCTCTTGCGTCCAATACACTGCATTTGCTGGGATAAGACGCGAGTGCTATTTGCAATGTGTATGGCCAATTGAGCACAATAGTGAATCTCCTTACCAGAAAACAACTTTTGCTGCTAGGACCAGAAACTGCATGTGATTCAACTCCGTTTATGAAATTGAAATCAACTCTAGCTCGCCTTACAAGAAACACACTCTGCTTTTGAAAAAGCAGCACTCTTCTACTCTAATGTGTTTCCTATATAGCCAGAACAGTCAGCTTGCTCAGAACTAAAGAACTGTGCTTCCTACACACAAAGGCCATATCTAATTCAACTCTGCTTAGGAAACTGACAAGAACAGTAGTTTCTCTTGCATCCAATACACTGCATTTGCTGGGATAAGACGCGAGTGCTATTTGCACTGTGTATGGCCAATTGAGCACAATAGTGACTCTCCTTACCAGAAAACAACTCTTGCTGCTAGGACCAGAAACTGCATGTGATTCAACTCCGTGTATGAAAGGGAATTAAACTCTGGCTCGACTTACAAGAAACACACTCTGCTTTAGAGAAAGCAGCACTCTTCTACTCTACTGTGATTCCTATATAGCCAGAGCAGTCAGCTTGCTCAGAACTAAAGAACTGTGCTTCCTACACACAAGGGCCATATCTAATTCAACTCTGCTTCGGAAACTGACAAGAACAGTAGTTTCTCTTGTGTCCAATACACTGCATTTGCTGGGAACAGACGCGAGTGCTATTTGCAATGTGTATGGCCAATTGAGCACAATAGTGAATCTCCTTACCAGAAAACAACTCTTGCTGCTAGGACCAGAAATTGCATGTGATTCAACTCCGTTTATGAAAGGGAATTAAACTCTGGCTCGCCTTACAAGAAACACACTCTGCTTTTGAGAAAGCAGCACTCTTCTACTCTACTGTGTTTCCTATAGAGCCAGAACAGTCAACTTGCTCAGAACCAAAGAACTGTGCTTCCTACACACAATGGCCATAACTAGTTCAACTCTGCTTAGGAAACTGACAAGAACAGTAGTTTCTCTTGCGTCCAATACAATGCACTTGTTGGGTACAGACGCGAGTGCTATTTGCACTGTGTATGGCCAAATGAGCACAATAGTGACTCTCCTTACCAGAAAACAACTCTTGGTGCGAGGACCAGAAACTGCATGTGATTCAACTCCGTTTATGAAAGGGAATTCAACTCTAGCTTGCCTTACAAGAAACACACTCTGCTTTAGAGAAAGCAGCACTCTTCTACTCTACTGTGTTTCCTATATAGCCAGAACAGTCAGCTTGCTCAGAACTAAAGAACTGTGCTTCCAACACACAAGGGCCATATCTAATTCAACTCTGCTTAGGAAACTGACAAGAACAGTAGTTTCTCTTGCGTCCAATACACTGCATTTGCTGGGATAAGACGCGAGTGCTATTTGCACTGTGTAAGGCCAATTGAGCACAATAGTGAATCTCCTTACCAGAAAACAACTTTTGCTGCTAGGACCAGAAACTGCATGTGATTCAACTCCGTTTATGAAAGGGAATTCAACTCTCGCTTGCCTTACAAGAAACACACTCTGCTTTTGAGAAAGCAGCACTCTTCTAGTCTACTGTGTTTCCTATATAGCCAGAACAGTCAGCTTGCTCAGAACTAAAGAACTGTGCTTCCTACACACAAGGGCCGTATCTAATTCAACTCTGCTTAGGAAACTGAGAAGAACAGTAGTTTCTCTTGCGTCCAATACACTGCATTTGCTGGGATAAGACGCGAGTGCTATTTGCAATGTGTATGGCCAATTGAGCACAATAGTGAATCTCCTTACCAGAAAACAACTTTTGCTGCTAGGACCAGAAACTGCATGTGATTCAACTCCGTTTATGAAATTGAAATCAACTCTAGCTCGCCTTACAAGAAACACACTCTGCTTTTGAAAAAGCAGCACTCTTCTACTCTAATGTGTTTCCTATATAGCCAGAACAGTCAGCTTGCTCAGAACTAAAGAACTGTGCTTCCTACACACAAAGGCCATATCTAATTCAACTCTGCTTAGGAAACTGACAAGAACAGTAGTTTCTCTTGCATCCAATACACTGCATTTGCTGGGATAAGACGCGAGTGCTATTTGCACTGTGTATGGCCAATTGAGCACAATAGTGACTCTCCTTACCAGAAAACAACTCTTGCTGCTAGGACCAGAAACTGCATGTGATTCAACTCCGTGTATGAAAGGGAATTAAACTCTGGCTCGACTTACAAGAAACACACTCTGCTTTAGAGAAAGCAGCACTCTTCTACTCTACTGTGATTCCTATATAGCCAGAGCAGTCAGCTTGCTCAGAACTAAAGAACTGTGCTTCCTACACACAAGGGCCATATCTAATTCAACTCTGCTTCGGAAACTGACAAGAACAGTAGTTTCTCTTGTGTCCAATACACTGCATTTGCTGGGAACAGACGCGAGTGCTATTTGCAATGTGTATGGCCAATTGAGCACAATAGTGAATCTCCTTACCAGAAAACAACTCTTGCTGCTAGGACCAGAAATTGCATGTGATTCAACTCCGTTTATGAAAGGGAATTAAACTCTGGCTCGCCTTACAAGAAACACACTCTGCTTTTGAGAAAGCAGCACTCTTCTACTCTACTGTGTTTGCTATAGAGCCAGAACAGTCAGCTTGCTCAGAACCAAAGAACTGTGCTTCCTACACACAATGGCCATAACTAGTTCAACTCTGCTTCGGAAACTGACAAGAACAGTAGTTTCTCTTGCGTCCAATACAATGCACTTGCTGGGTACAGACGCGAGTGCTATTTGCACTGTGTATGGCCAAATGAGCACAATAGTGACTCTCCTTACCAGAAAACAACTCATGGTGCTAGGACCAGAAACTGCATGTGATTCAACTCCGTTTATGAAAGGGAATTCAACTCTAGCTTGCCTTACAAGAAACACACTCTGCTTTTGAGAAAGCAGCACTCTTCTACTCTACTGTGTTTCCTATATAGCCAGAACAGTCAGCTTGCTCAGAGCTAAAGAACTCTGCTTCCTACACACAAGGGCCATATCTAATTCAACTCTGCTTAGGAAACTGAGAAGAACAGTAGTTTCTCTTGCGTCCAATACACTGCATTTGTTGGGATAAGACGCGAGTGCTATTTGCACTGTGTAAGGCCAATTGAGCACAATAGTGAATCTCCTTACCAGAAAACAACTTTTGCTGCTAGGACCAGAAACTGCATGTGATTCAACTCCGTTTATGAAAGGGAAATCAACTCTAGCTCGCCTTACAAGAAACACACTCTGCTTTTGAGAAAGCAGCACTCTTCTACTCTACTGTGTTTCCTATATAGCCAGAACTGTCAGCTTGCTCAGAACTAAAGAACTGTGCTTCCTACACACAAGGGCCATATCTAATTCAACTCTGCTTAGGAAACTGACAAGAACAGTAGTTTCTCTTGTGTCCAATACACTGCATATGCTGGGAACAGACGCGAGTGCTATTTGCAATGTGTATGGCCAAATGAGCACAATAGTGACTCTCCTTACCAGAAAACAACTCTTGGTGCTAGGACCAGAAACTGCATGTGATTCAACTCCGTTTATGAAAGGGAATTCAACTCTCGCTTGCCTTACAAGAAACACACTCTGCTTTTGAGAAAGCAGCACTCTTCTACTCTACTGTTTCCTATATAGCCAGAACAGTCAGCTTGCTCAGAACTAAAGAACTGTGCTTCCGACACACAAGGGCCATATCTAATTCAACTCTGCTTAGGAAACTGACAAGAACAGTAGTTTCTCTTGCGTCCAATACACTGCATTTGCTGGGATAAGACGCGAGTGCTATTTGCAATGTGTATGGCCAATTGAGCACAATAGTGAATCTCCTTACCAGAAAACAACTTTTGCTGCTAGGACCAGAAACTGCATGTGATTCAACTCCGTTTATGAAAGGGAAATCAACTCTAGCTCGCCTTACAAGAAACACACTCTGCTTTAGAGAAAGCAGCACTCTTCTACTCTACTGTGATTCCTATATAGCCAGAACAGTCAGCTTGCTCAGAACTAAATAACTGTGCTTCCTACACACAAGGGCCATATCTAATTCAACTCTGCTTAGGAAACTGACAAGAACAGTAGTTTCTCTTGTGTCCAATACACTGCATTTGCTGGGAACAGACGCGAGTGCTATTTGCAATGTGTATGGCCAATTGAGCACAATAGTGAATCTCCTTACCAGAAAACAACTCTTGCTGCTAGGACCAGAAATTGCATGTGATTCAACTCCGTTTATGAAAGGGAATTAAACTCTGGCTCGCCTTACAAGAAACACACTCTGCTTTTGAGAAAACAGCACTCTTCTACTCTACTGTGTTTGCTATAGAGCCAGAACAGTCAGCTTGCTCAGAACCAAAGAACTGTGCTTCCTACACACAATGGCCATAACTAGTTCAACTCTGCTTAGGAAACTGACAAGAACAGTAGTTTCTCTTGCGTCCAATACAATGCACTTGCTGGGTACAGACGCGAGTGCTATTTGCACACTGTATGGCCAAATGAGCACAATAGTGACTCTCCTTACCAGAAAACAACTCTTGGTGCTAGGACCAGAAACTGCATGTGATTCAACTCCGTTTATGAAAGGGAATTCAACTCTAGCTTGCCTTACAAGAAACACACTCTGCTTTTGAGAAAGCAGTACTCTTCTACTCTACTGTGTTTCCTATATAGCCAGAACAGTCAGCTTGCTCAGAACTAAAGAACTGTGCTTCCTACACACAAGGGCCATATCTAATTCAACTCTGCTTAGGAAACTGACAAGAACAGTAGTTTCTCTTGCGTCCAATACACTGCATTTGCTGGGATAAGACGCGAGTGCTATTTGCACTGTGTATGGCCAATTGAGCACAATAGTGAATCTCCTTACCAGAAAACAACTTTTGCTGCTAGGACCAGAAACTGCATGTGATTCAACTCCGTTTATGAACGGGAATTCAACTCTAGCTCGCCTTACAAGAAACACACTCTGCTTTAGAGAAAGCAGCACTCTTCTACTCTACTGTGTTTCCTATACAGCCAGAACTGTCAGCTTGCTCAGAACTAAAGAACTGTGCTTCCTACACACAAGGGCCATATCTAATTCAACTCTGCTTAGGAAACTGACAAGAACAGTAGTTTCTCTTGCGTCCAATACACTGCATTTGCTGGGAACAGACGCGAGTGCTATTTGCAATGTGTATGGCCAATTGAGCACAATAGTGAATCTCCTTACCAGAAAACAACTTTTGCTGCTAGGACCAGAAACTGCATGTGATTCAACTCCGTTTATGAAAGGGAATTAAACTCTGGCTCGCCTTACAAGAAACACACTCTGCTTTAGAGAAAGCAGCACTCTTCTACTCTACTCTTTTTCCTACATAGCCAGAACAGTCAGGTTGCTCAGAACCAAAGAACTGTGCTTCCTACACACAAGGGCCATAACTAGTTCAACTCTTCTTAGGAAACTGACAAGAACAGTAGTTTCTCTTGCGTCCAATACAATGCACTTGCTGGGTACAGACGCGAGTGCTATTTGCACTGTGTATGGCCAAATGAGCACAATAGTGACTCTCCTTACCAGAAAACAACTCATGGTGCTAGGACCAGAAACTGCATGTGATTCAACTCCGTTTATGAAAGGGAATTCAACTCTAGCTTGCCTTACAAGAAACACACTCTGCTTTTGAGAAAGCAGCACTCTTCTACTCTACTGTGTTTCCTATATAGCCAGAACAGTCAGCTTGCTCAGAGCTAAAGAACTCTGCTTCCTACACACAAGGGCCATAAATAATTCAACTCTGCTTAGGAAACTGAGAAGAACAGTAGTTTCTCTTGCGTCCAATACACTGCATTTGTTGGGATAAGACGCGAGTGCTATTTGCACTGTGTAAGGCCAATTGAGCACAATAGTGAATCTCCTTACCAGAAAACAACTTTTGCTGCTAGGACCAGAAACTGCATGTGATTCAACTCCGTTTATGAAAGGGAAATCAACTCTAGCTCGCCTTACAAGAAACACACTCTGCTTTTGAGAAAGCAGCACTCTTCTACTCTACTGTGTTTCCTATATAGCCAGAACTGTCAGCTTGCTCAGAACTAAAGAACTGTGCTTCCTACACACAAGGGCCATATCTAATTCAACTCTGCTTAGGAAACTGACAAGAACAGTAGTTTCTCTTGTGTCCAATACACTGCATATGCTGGGAACAGACGCGAGTGCTATTTGCAATGTGTATGGCCAAATGAGCACAATAGTGACTCTCCTTACCAGAAAACAACTCTTGGTGCTAGGACCAGAAACTGCATGTGATTCAACTCCGTTTATGAAAGGGAATTCAACTCTCGCTTGCCTTACAAGAAACACACTCTGCTTTTGAGAAAGCAGCACTCTTCTACTCTACTGTTTCCTATATAGCCAGAACAGTCAGCTTGCTCAGAACTAAAGAACTGTGCTTCCGACACACAAGGGCCATATCTAATTCAACTCTGCTTAGGAAACTGACAAGAACAGTAGATTCTCTTGCGTCCAATACACTGCATTTGCTGGGATAAGACGCGAGTGCTATTTGCAATGTGTATGGCCAATTGAGCACAATAGTGAATCTCCTTACCAGAAAACAACTTTTGCTGCTAGGACCAGAAACTGCATGTGATTCAACTCCGTTTATGAAAGGGAAATCAACTCTAGCTCGCCTTACAAGAAACACACTCTGCTTTAGAGAAAGCAGCACTCTTCTACTCTACTGTGATTCCTATATAGCCAGAACAGTCAGCTTGCTCAGAACTAAATAACTGTGCTTCCTACACACAAGGGCCATATCTAATTCAACTCTGCTTAGGAAACTGACAAGAACAGTAGTTTCTCTTGTGTCCAATACACTGCATTTGCTGGGAACAGACGCGAGTGCTATTTGCAATGTGTATGGCCAATTGAGCACAATAGTGAATCTCCTTACCAGAAAACAACTCTTGCTGCTAGGACCAGAAATTGCATGTGATTCAACTCCGTTTATGAAAGGGAATTAAACTCTGGCTCGCCTTACAAGAAACACACTCTGCTTTTGAGAAAACAGCACTCTTCTACTCTACTGTGTTTGCTATAGAGCCAGAACAGTCAGCTTGCTCAGAACCAAAGAACTGTGCTTCCTACACACAATGGCCATAACTAGTTCAACTCTGCTTAGGAAACTGACAAGAACAGTAGTTTCTCTTGCGTCCAATACAATGCACTTGCTGGGTACAGACGCGAGTGCTATTTGCACTGTGTATGGCCAAATGAGCACAATAGTGACTCTCCTTACCAGAAAACAACTCTTGGTGCTAGGACCAGAAACTGCATGTGATTCAACTCCGTTTATGAAAGGGAATTCAACTCTAGCTTGCCTTACAAGAAACACACTCTGCTTTTGAGAAAGCAGTACTCTTCTACTCTACTGTGTTTCCTATATAGCCAGAACAGTCAGCTTGCTCAGAACTAAAGAACTGTGCTTCCTACACACAAGGGCCATATCTAATTCAACTCTGCTTAGGAAACTGACAAGAACAGTAGTTTCTCTTGCGTCCAATACACTGCATTTGCTGGGATAAGACGCGAGTGCTATTTGCACTGTGTATGGCCAATTGAGCACAATAGTGAATCTCCTTACCAGAAAACAACTTTTGCTGCTAGGACCAGAAACTGCATGTGATTCAACTCCGTTTATGAAAGGGAATTCAACTCTAGCTCGCCTTACAAGAAACACACTCTGCTTTAGAGAAAGCAGCACTCTTCTACTCTACTGTGTTTCCTATACAGCCAGAACTGTCAGCTTGCTCAGAACTAAAGAACTGTGCTTCCTACACACAAGGGCCATATCTAATTCAACTCTGCTTAGGAAACTGACAAGAACAGTAGTTTCTCTTGCGTCCAATACACTGCATTTGCTGGGAACAGACGCGAGTGCTATTTGCAATGTGTATGGCCAATTGAGCACAATAGTGAATCTCCTTACCAGAAAACAACTTTTGCTGATAGGACCAGAAACTGCATGTGATTCAACTCCGTTTATGAAAGGGAATTAAACTCTGGCTCGCCTTACAAGAAACACACTCTGCTTTAGAGAAAGCAGCACTCTTCTACTCTACTCTTTTTCCTACATAGCCAGAACAGTCAGGTTGCTCAGAACCAAAGAACTGTGCTTCCTACACACAAGGACCATAACTAGTTCAACTCTTCTTAGGAAACTGACAAGAACAGTAGTTTCTCTTGCGTCCAATACAATGCACTTGCTGGGTACAGACGCGAGTGCTATTTGCACTGTGTATGGCCAAATGAGCACAATAGTGACTCTCCTTACCAGAAAACAACTCTTGGTGCTAGGACCAGAAACTGCATGTGATTCAACTCCGTTTATGAAAGGGAATTCAACTCTAGCTCGCCTTACAAGAAACACACTCTGCTTTAGAGAAAGCAGCACTCTTCTACTCTACTGTGTTTCCTATACAGCCAGAACTGTCAGCTTGCTCAGAACTAAAGAACTGTGCTTCCTACACACAAGGGCCATATCTAATTCAACTCTGCTTAGGAAACTGACAAGAACAGTAGTTTCTCTTGCGTCCAATACACTGCATTTGCTGGGAACAGACGCGAGTGCTATTTGCAATGTGTATGGCCAATTGAGCACAATAGTGAATCTCCTTACCAGAAAACAACTTTTGCTGCTAGGACCAGAAACTGCATGTGATTCAACTCCGTTTATGAAAGGGAAATCAACTCTAGGTCGCCTTACAAGAAACACACTCTGCTTTAGAGAAAGCAGCACTCTTCTACTCTACTGTGATTCCTATATAGCCAGAACAGTCAGCTTGCTCAGAACTAAATAACTGTGCTTCCTACACACAAGGGCCATATCTAATTCAACTCTGCTTAGGAAACTGACAAGAACAGTAGTTTCTCTTGTGTCCAATACACTGCATTTGCTGGGAACAGACGCGAGTGCTATTTGCAATGTGTATGGCCAATTGAGCACAATAGTGAATCTCCTTACCAGAAAACAACTCTTGCTGCTAGGACCAGAAATTGCATGTGATTCAACTCCGTTTATGAAAGGGAATTAAACTCTGGCTCGCCTTACAAGAAACACACTCTGCTTTTGAGAAAACAGCACTCTTCTACTCTACTGTGTTTGCTATAGAGCCAGAACAGTCAGCTTGCTCAGAACCAAAGAACTGTGCTTCCTACACACAATGGCCATAACTAGTTCAACTCTGCTTAGGAAACTGACAAGAACAGTAGTTTCTCTTGCGTCCAATACAATGCACTTGCTGGGTACAGACGCGAGTGCTATTTGCACTGTGTATGGCCAAATGAGCACAATAGTGACTCTCCTTACCAGAAAACAACTCTTGGTGCTAGGACCAGAAACTGCATGTGATTCAACTCCGTTTATGAAAGGGAATTCAACTCTAGCTTGCCTTACAAGAAACACACTCTGCTTTTGAGAAAGCAGTACTCTTCTACTCTACTGTGTTTCCTATATAGCCAGAACAGTCAGCTTGCTCAGAACTAAAGAACTGTGCTTCCTACACACAAGGGCCATATCTAATTCAACTCTGCTTAGGAAACTGACAAGAACAGTAGTTTCTCTTGCGTCCAATACACTGCATTTGCTGGGATAAGACGCGAGTGCTATTTGCACTGTGTATGGCCAATTGAGCACAATAGTGAATCTCCTTACCAGAAAACAACTTTTGCTGCTAGGACCAGAAACTGCATGTGATTCAACTCCGTTTATGAAAGGGAATTCAACTCTAGCTCGCCTTACAAGAAACACACTCTGCTTTAGAGAAAGCAGCACTCTTCTACTCTACTGTGTTTCCTATACAGCCAGAACTGTCAGCTTGCTCAGAACTAAAGAACTGTGCTTCCTACACACAAGGGCCATATCTAATTCAACTCTGCTTAGGAAACTGACAAGAACAGTAGTTTCTCTTGCGTCCAATACACTGCATTTGCTGGGAACAGACGCGAGTGCTATTTGCAATGTGTATGGCCAATTGAGCACAATAGTGAATCTCCTTACCAGAAAACAACTTTTGCTGATAGGACCAGAAACTGCATGTGATTCAACTCCGTTTATGAAAGGGAATTAAACTCTGGCTCGCCTTACAAGAAACACACTCTGCTTTAGAGAAAGCAGCACTCTTCTACTCTACTCTTTTTCCTACATAGCCAGAACAGTCAGGTTGCTCAGAACCAAAGAACTGTGCTTCCTACACACAAGGGCCATAACTAGTTCAACTCTTCTTAGGAAACTGACAAGAACAGTAGTTTCTCTTGCGTCCAATACAATGCACTTGCTGGGTACAGACGCGAGTGCTATTTGCACTGTGTATGGCCAAATGAGCACAATAGTGACTCTCCTTACCAGAAAACAACTCTTGGTGCTAGGACCAGAAACTGCATGTGATTCAACTCCGTTTATGAAAGGGAATTCAACTCTAGCTTGCCTTACAAGAAACACACTCTGCTTTTGAGAAAGCAGCACTCTTCTACTCTACTGTGTTTCCTATATAGCCAGAACAGTCAGCTTGCTCAGAACTAAAGAACTGTGCTTCCTACACACAAAGGCCATATCTAATTCAACTCTGCTTAGGAAACTGAGAAGAACAGTAGTTTCTCTTGCGTCCAATACACTGCATTTGCTGGGATAAGACGCGAGTGCTATTTGCACTGTGTATGGCCAATTGAGCACAATAGTGAATCTCCTTACCAGAAAACAACTCTTGCTGCTAGGACCAGAAACTGCATGTGATTCAACTCCGTTTATGAAAGGGAATTAAACTCTGGCTCGCCTTACAAGAAACACACTCTGCTTTTGAGAAAGCAGCACTCTTCTACTCTACTGTGTTTCCTATAGAGCCAGAACAGTCAACTTGCTCAGAACCAAAGAACTGTGCTTCCTACACACAATGGCCATAACTAGTTCAACTCTGCTTAGGAAACTGACAAGAACAGTAGTTTCTCTTGCGTCCAATACAATGCACTTGTTGGGTACAGACGCGAGTGCTATTTGCACTGTGTATGGCCAAATGAGCACAATAGTGACTCTCCTTACCAGAAAACAACTCTTGGTGCGAGGTCCAGAAACTGCATGTGATTCAACTCCGTTTATGAAAGGGAATTAAACTCTAGCTTGCCTTACAAGAAACACACTCTGCTTTAGAGAAAGCAGCACTCTTCTACTCTACTGTGTTTCCTATATAGCCAGAACAGTCAGCTTGCTCAGAACTAAAGAACTGTGCTTCCAACACACAAGGGCCATATCTAATTCAACTCTGCTTAGGAAACTGACAAGAACAGTAGTTTCTCTTGCGTCCAATACACTGCATTTGCTGGGATAAGACGCGAGTGCTATTTGCACTGTGTAAGGCCAATTGAGCACAATAGTGAATCTCCTTACCAGAAAACAACTTTTGCTGCTAGGACCAGAAACTGCATGTGATTCAACTCCGTTTATGAAAGGGAAATCAACTCTAGCTCGCCTTACAAGAAACACACTCTGCTTTTGAGAAAGCAGCACTCTTCTACTCTACTGTGTTTCCTATATAGCCAGAACTGTCAGCTTGCTCAGAACTAAAGAACTGTGCTTCCTACACACAAGGGCCATATCTAATTCAACTCTGCTTAGGAAACTGACAAGAACAGTAGTTTCTCTTGTGTCCAATACACTGCATTTGCTGGGAACAGACGCGAGTGCTATTTGCAATGTGTATGGCCAAATGAGCACAATAGTGACTCTCCTTACCAGAAAACAACTCTTGGTGCTAGGACCAGAAACTGCATGTGATTCAACTCCGTTTATGAAAGGGAATTCAACTCTCGCTTGCCTTACAAGAAACACACTCTGCTTTTGAGAAAGCAGCACTCTTCTACTCTACTGTGTTTCCTATATAGCCAGAACAGTCAGCTTGCTCAGAACTAAAGAACTGTGCTTCCTACACACAAGGGCCGTATCTAATTCAACTCTGCTTAGGAAACTGAGAAGAACAGTAGTTTCTCTTGCGTCCAATACACTGCATTTGCTGGGATAAGACGCGAGTGCTATTTGCAATGTGTATGGCCAATTGAGCACAATAGTGAATCTCCTTACCAGAAAACAACTTTTGCTGCTAGGACCAGAAACTGCATGTGTTTCAACTCTGTTTATGAAAGGGAAATCAACTCTAGCTCGCCTTACAAGAAACACACTCTGCTTTTGAAAAAGCAGCACTCTTCTACTCTAATGTGTTT
This sequence comes from Peromyscus californicus insignis, assembly GCF_007827085.1. NCBI lineage: Eukaryota > Metazoa > Chordata > Mammalia > Rodentia > Cricetidae > Peromyscus > Peromyscus californicus. The sequence continues at coordinate 61,840 of NW_026294614.1, read as the reverse complement.
CCTATATAGCCAGAACAGTCAGCTTGCTCAGAACTAAAGAACTGTGCTTCCTACACACAAAGGCCATATCTAATTCAACTCTGCTTAGGAAACTGACAAGAACAGTAGTTTCTCTTGCATCCAATACACTGCATTTGCTGGGATAAGACGCGAGTGCTATTTGCACTGTGTATGGCCAATTGAGCACAATAGTGACTCTCCTTACCAGAAAACAACTCTTGCTGCTAGGACCAGAAACTGCATGTGATTCAACTCCGTTTATGAAAGGGAATTAAACTCTGGCTCGACTTACAAGAAACACACTCTGCTTTAGAGAAAGCAGCACTCTTCTACTCTACTGTGATTCCTATATAGCCAGAGCAGTCAGCTTGCTCAGAACTAAAGAACTGTGCTTCCTACACACAAGGGCCATATCTAATTCAACTCTGCTTCGGAAACTGACAAGAACAGTAGTTTCTCTTGTGTCCAATACACTGCATTTGCTGGGAACAGACGCGAGTGCTATTTGCAATGTGTATGGCCAATTGAGCACAATAGTGAATCTCCTTACCAGAAAACAACTCTTGCTGCTAGGACCAGAAATTGCATGTGATTCAACTCCGTTTATGAAAGGGAATTAAACTCTGGCTCGCCTTACAAGAAACACACTCTGCTTTTGAGAAAGCAGCACTCTTCTACTCTACTGTGTTTGCTATAGAGCCAGAACAGTCAGCTTGCTCAGAACCAAAGAACTGTGCTTCCTACACACAATGGCCATAACTAGTTCAACTCTGCTTCGGAAACTGACAAGAACAGTAGTTTCTCTTGCGTCCAATACAATGCACTTGCTGGGTACAGACGCGAGTGCTATTTGCACTGTGTATGGCCAAATGAGCACAATAGTGACTCTCCTTACCAGAAAACAACTCTTGGTGCTAGGACCAGAAACTGCATGTGATTCAACTCCGTTTATGAAAGGGAATTCAACTCTAGCTTGCCTTACAAGAAACACACTCTGCTTTTGAGAAAGCAGCACTCTTCTACTCTACTGTGTTTCCTATATAGCCAGAACTGTCAGCTTGCTCAGAACTAAAGAACTGTGCTTCCTACACACAAGGGCCATATCTAATTCAACTCTGCTTAGGAAACTGACAAGAACAGTAGTTTCTCTTGCGTCCAATACACTGCATTTGCTGGGATAAGACGCCAGTGCTATTTGCACTGTGTAAGGCCAATTGAGCACAATAGTGAATCTCCTTACCAGAAAACAACTTTTGCTGCTAGGACCAGAAACTGCATGTGATTCAACTCCGTTTATGAAAGGGAAATCAACTCTAGCTCGCCTTACAAGAAACACACTCTGCTTTTGAGAAAGCAGCACTCTTCTACTCTACTGTGTTTCCTATATAGCCAGAACTGTCAGCTTGCTCAGAACTAAAGAACTGTGCTTCCTACACACAAGGGCCATATCTAATTCAACTCTGCTTAGGAAACTGACAAGAACAGTAGTTTCTCTTGTGTCCAATACACTGCATATGCTGGGAACAGACACGAGTGCTATTTGCAATGTGTATGGCCAAATGAGCACAATAGTGACTCTCCTTACCAGAAAACAACTCTTGGTGCTAGGACCAGAAACTGCATGTGATTCAACTCCGTTTATGAAAGGGAATTCAACTCTCGCTTGCCTTACAAGAAACACACTCTGCTTTTGAGAAAGCAGCACTCTTCTACTCTACTGTTTCCTATATAGCCAGAACAGTCAGCTTGCTCAGAACTAAAGAACTGTGCTTCCGACACACAAGGGCCATATCTAATTCAACTCTGCTTAGGAAACTGACAAGAACAGTAGTTTCTCTTGCGTCCAATACACTGCATTTGCTGGGATAAGACGCGAGTGCTATTTGCAATGTGTATGGCCAATTGAGCACAATAGTGAATCTCCTTACCAGAAAACAACTTTTGCTGCTAGGACCAGAAACTGCATGTGATTCAACTCCGTTTATGAAAGGGAAATCAACTCTAGCTCGCCTTACAAGAAACACACTCTGCTTTAGAGAAAGCAGCACTCTTCTACTCTACTGTGATTCCTATATAGCCAGAACAGTCAGCTTGCTCAGAACTAAAGAACTGTGCTTCCTACACACAAGGGCCATATCTAATTCAACTCTGCTTCGGAAACTGACAAGAACAGTAGTTTCTCTTGTGTCCAATACACTGCATTTGCTGGGAACAGACGCAAGTGCTATTTGCAATGTGTATGGCCAATTGAGCACAATAGTGAATCTCCTTACCAGAAAACAACTCTTGCTGCTAGGACCAGAAATTGCATGTGATTCAACTCCGTTTATGAAAGGGAATTAAACTCTGGCTCGCTTTACAAGAAACACACTCTGCTTTTGAGAAAGCAGCACTCTTCTACTCTACTGTGTTTGCTATAGAGCCAGAACAGTCAGCTTGCTCAGAACCAAAGAACTGTGCTTCCTACACACAATGGCCATAACTAGTTCAACTCTGCTTAGGAAACTGACAAGAACAGTAGTTTCTCTTGCGTCCAATACAATGCACTTGCTGGGTACAGACGCGAGTGCTATTTGCACTGTGTATGGCCAAATGAGCACAATGGTGACTCTCCTTACCAGAAAACAACTCTTGGTGCTAGGACCAGAAACTGCATGTGATTCAACTCCGTTTATGAAAGGGAATTCAACTCTAGCTTGCCTTACAAGAAACACACTCTGCTTTTGAGAAAGCAGTACTCTTCTACTCTACTGTGTTTCCTATATAGCCAGAACAGTCAGCTTGCTCAGAACTAAAGAACTGTGCTTCCGACACACAAGGGCCATATCTAATTCAACTCTGCTTAGGAAACTGACAAGAACAGTAGTTTCTCTTGCGTCCAATACACTGCATTTGCTGGGAACAGACGCGAGTGCTATTTGCAATGTGTATGGCCAATTGAGCACAATAGTGAATCTCCTTACCAGAAAACAACTTTTGCTGCTAGGACCAGAAACTGCATGTGATTCAACTCCGTTTATGAAAGGGAATTAAACTCTGGCTCGCCTTACAAGAAACACACTCTGCTTTAGAGAAAGCAGCACTCTTCTACTCTACTCTTTTTCCTACATAGCCAGAACAGTCAGGTTGCTCAGAACCAAAGAACTGTGCTTCCTACACACAAGGGCCATAACTAGTTCAACTCTTCTTAGGAAACTGACAAGAACAGTTGTTTCTCTTGCGTCCAATACAATGCACTTGCTGGGTACAGACGCGAGTGCTATTTGCACTGTGTATGGCCAAATGAGCACAATAGTGACTCTCCTTACCAGAAAACAACTCTTGGTGCTAGGACCAGAAACTGCATGTGATTCAACTCCGTTTATGAAAGGGAATTCAACTCTAGCTTGCCTTACAAGAAACACACTCTGCTTTTGAGAAAGCAGCACTCTTCTACTCTACTGTGTTTCCTATATAGCCAGAACAGTCAGCTTGCTCAGAACTAAAGAACTGTGCTTCCTACACACAAGGGCCATATCTAATTCAACTCTGGTTAGGAAACTGACAAGAACAGTAGTTTCTCTTGAGTCCAATACACTGCATTTGCTGGGATAAGACGCCAGGGCTATTTGCACTGTGTATGGCCAATTGAGCACAATAGTGAATCTCCTTACCAGAAAACAACTTTTGCAGCTAGGACCAGAAACTGCATGTGATTCAACTCCGTTTATGAAAGGGAATTAAACTCTGGCTCGCCTTACAAGAAACACACTCTGCTTTAGAGAAAGCAGCACTCTTCTACTCTACTCTGTTTCCTACATAGCCAGAACTGTCAGGTTGCTCAGAACCAAAGAACTGTGCTTCCTACACACAATGGCCATAACAAGTTCAACTCTTCTTAGGAAACTGACAAGAACAGTAGTTTCTCTTGCGTCCAATACAATGCACTTGCTGGGTACAGACGCGAGTGCTATTTGCACTGTGTATGGCCAAATGAGCACAATAGTGACTCTCCTTACCAGAAAACAACTCTTGGTGCTAGGACCAGAAACTGCATGTGATTCAACTCCGTTTATGAAAGGGAATTCAACTCTCGCTTGCCTTACAAGAAACACACTCTGCTTTTGAGAAAGCAGCACTCTTCTACTCTACTGTGTTTCCTATATAGCCAGAACAGTCAGCTTGCTCAGAACTAAAGAACTGTGCTTCCTACACACAAGGGCCATATCTAATTCAACTCTGCTTAGGAAACTGACAAGAACAGTAGTTTCTCTTGCGTCCAATACACTGCATTTGCTGGGATAAGACGCGAGTGCTATTTGCAATGTGTATGGCCAATTGAGCACAATAGTGAATCTCCTTACCAGAAAACAACTTTTGCTGCTAGGACCAGAAACTGCATGTGATTCAACTCCGTTTATGAAAGGGAAATCAACTCTAGCTCGCCTTACAAGAAACACACTCTGCTTTTGAAAAAGCAGCACTCTTCTACTCTAATGTGTTTCCTATATAGCCAGAACAGTCAGCTTGCTCAGAACTAAAGAACTGTGCTTCCTACACACAAAGGCCATATCTAATTCAACTCTGCTTAGGAAACTGACATGAACAGTAGTTTCTCTTGCATCCAATACACTGCATTTGCTGGGATAAGACGCGAGTGCTATTTGCACTGTGTATGGCCAATTGAGCACAATAGTGACTCTCCTTACCAGAAAACAACTCTTGGTGCTAGGACCAGAAACTGCATGTGATTCAATTCCGTTTATGAAAGGGAATTAAACTCTGGCTCGACTTACAAGAAACACACTCTGCTTTAGAGAAAGCAGCACTCTTCTACTCTACTGTGATTCCTATATAGCCAGAGCAGTCAGCTTGCTCAGAACTAAAGAACTGTGCTTCCTACACACAAGGGCCATATCTAATTCAACTCTGCTTAGGAAACTGACAAGAACAGTAGTTTCTCTTGTGTCCAATACACTGCATTTGCTGGGAACAGACGCGAGTGCTATTTGCAATGTGTATGGCCAATTGAGCACAATAGTGAATCTCCTTAACAGAAAACAACTCTTGCTGCTAGGACCAGAAATTGCATGTGATTCAACTCCGTTTATGAAAGGGAATTAAACTCTGGCTCGCCTTACAAGAAACACACTCTGCTTTTGAGAAAGCAGCACTCTTCTACTCTACTGTGTTTGCTATAGAGCCAGAACAGTCAGCTTGCTCAGAACCAAAGAACTGTGCTTCCTACACACAATGGCCATAACTAGTTCAACTCTGCTTAGGAAACTGACAAGAACAGTAGTTTCTCTTGCGTCCAATACAATGCACTTGCTGGGTACAGACGCGAGTGCTATTTGCACTGTGTATGGCCAAATGAGCACAATAGTGACTCTCCTTACCAGAAAACAACTCTTGGTGCTAGGACCAGAAACTGCATGTGATTCAACTCCGTTTATGAAAGGGAATTCAACTCTAGCTTGCCTTACAAGAAACACACTCTGCTTTTGAGAAAGCAGCACTCTTCTACTCTACTGTGTTTCCTATATAGCCAGAACAGTCAGCTTGCTCAGAACTAAAGAACTGTGCTTCCTACACACAAGGGCCATATCTAATTCAACTCTGCTTAGGAAACTGACAAGAACAGTAGTTTCTCTTGCGTCCAATACACTGCATTTGCTGGGAACAGACGCGAGTGCTATTTGCAATGTGTATGGCCAATTGAGCGCAATAGTGAATCTCCTTACCAGAAAACAACTCTTGGTGCTAGGACCAGAAACTGCATGTGATTCAACTCCGTTTATGAAAGGAAATTCAACTCTAGCTTGCCTTACAAGAAACACACTCTGCTTTTGAGAAAGCAGCACTCTTCTACTCTACTGTGTTTCCTATATAGCCAGAACAGTCAGCTTGCTCAGAACTAAAGAACTGTGCTTCCTACACACAAGGGCCATATCTAATTCAACTCTGGTTAGGAAACTGACAAGAACAGTAGTTTCTCTTGCGTCCAATACACTGCATTTGCTGGGATAAGACGCCAGTGCTATTTGCACTGTGTATGGCCAATTGAGCACAATAGTGAATCTCCTTACCAGAAAACAACTTTTGCAGCTAGGACCAGAAACTGCATGTGATTCAACTCCGTTTATGAAAGGGAATTAAACTCTGGCTTGCCTTACAAGAAACACACTCTGCTTTAGAGAAAGCAGCACTCTTCTACTCTACTCTGTTTCCTACATAGCCAGAACAGTCAGGTTGCTCAGAACCAAAGAACTGTTCTTCCTACACACAATGGCCATAACTAGTTCAACTCTTCTTAGGAAACTGACAAGAACAGTAGTTTCTCTTGCGTCCAATACAATGCACTTGCTGGGTACAGACGCGATTGCTATTTGCACTGTGTATGGCCAAATGAGCACAATAGTGACTCTCCTTACCAGAAAACAACTCTTGGTGCTAGGACCAGAAACTGCATGTGATTCAACTCCGTTTATGAAAGGGAATTCAACTCTCGCTTGCCTTACAAGAAACACACTCTGCTTTTGAGAAAGCAGCACTCTTCTACTCTACTGTGTTTCCTATATAGCCAGAACAGTCAGCTTGCTCAGAACTAAAGAACTGTGCTTCCTACACACAAGGGCCATATCTAATTCAACTCTGCTTAGGAAACTGACAAGAACAGTAGTTTCTCTTGCGTCCAATACACTGCATTTGCTGGGATAAGACGCGAGTGCTATTTGCAATGTGTATGGCCAATTGAGCACAATAGTGAATCTCCTTACCAGAAAACAACTTTTGCTGCTAGGACCAGAAACTGCATGTGATTCAACTCCGTTTATGAAAGGGAAATCAACTCTAGCTCGCCTTACAAGAAACACACTCTGCTTTTGAAAAAGCAGCACTCTTCTACTCTAATGTGTTTCCTATATAGCCAGAACAGTCAGCTTGCTCAGAACTAAAGAACTGTGCTTCCTACACACAAAGGCCATATCTAATTCAACTCTGCTTAGGAAACTGACATGAACAGTAGTTTCTCTTGCATCCAATACACTGCATTTGCTGGGATAAGACGCGAGTGCTATTTGCACTGTGTATGGCCAATTGAGCACAATAGTGACTCTCCTTACCAGAAAACAACTCTTGCTGCTAGGACCAGAAACTGCATGTGATTCAATTCCGTTTATGAAAGGGAATTAAACTCTGGCTCGACTTACAAGAAACACACTCTGCTTTAGAGAAAGCAGCACTCTTCTACTCTACTGTGATTCCTATATAGCCAGAGCAGTCAGCTTGCTCAGAACTAAAGAACTGTGCTTCCTACACACAAGGGCCATATCTAATTCAACTCTGCTTAGGAAACTGACAAGAACAGTAGTTTCTCTTGTGTCCAATACACTGCATTTGCTGGGAACAGACGCGAGTGCTATTTGCAATGTGTATGGCCAATTGAGCACAATAGTGAATCTCCTTAACAGAAAACAACTCTTGCTGCTAGGACCAGAAATTGCATGTGATTCAACTCCGTTTATGAAAGGGAATTAAACTCTGGCTCGCCTTACAAGAAACACACTCTGCTTTTGAGAAAGCAGCACTCTTCTACTCTACTGTGTTTGCTATAGAGCCAGAACAGTCAGCTTGCTCAGAACCAAAGAACTGTGCTTCCTACACACAATGGCCATAACTAGTTCAACTCTGCTTAGGAAACTGACAAGAACAGTAGTTTCTCTTGCGTCCAATACAATGCACTTGCTGGGTACAGACGCGAGTGCTATTTGCACTGTGTATGGCCAAATGAGCACAATAGTGACTCTCCTTACCAGAAAACAACTCTTGGTGCTAGGACCAGAAACTGCATGTGATTCAACTCCGTTTATGAAAGGGAATTCAACTCTAGCTTGCCTTACAAGAAACACACTCTGCTTTTGAGAAAGCAGCACTCTTCTACTCTACTGTGTTTCCTATATAGCCAGAACAGTCAGCTTGCTCAGAACTAAAGAACTGTGCTTCCTACACACAAGGGCCATATCTAATTCAACTCTGCTTAGGAAACTGACAAGAACAGTAGTTTCTCTTGCGTCCAATACACTGCATTTGCTGGGAACAGACGCGAGTGCTATTTGCAATGTGTATGGCCAATTGAGCGCAATAGTGAATCTCCTTACCAGAAAACAACTCTTGGTGCTAGGACCAGAAACTGCATGTGATTCAACTCCGTTTATGAAAGGAAATTCAACTCTAGCTTGCCTTACAAGAAACACACTCTGCTTTTGAGAAAGCAGCACTCTTCTACTCTACTGTGTTTCCTATATAGCCAGAACAGTCAGCTTGCTCAGAACTAAAGAACTGTGCTTCCTACACACAAGGGCCATATCTAATTCAACTCTGCTTAGGAAACTGACAAGAACAGTAGTTTCTCTTGCGTCCAATACACTGCATTTGCTGGGATAAGACGCGAGTGCTATTTGCACTGTGTATGGCCAATTGAGCACAATAGTGAATCTCCTTACCAGAAAACAACTTTTGCAGCTAGGACCAGAAACTGCATGTGATTCAACTCCGTTTATGAAAGGGAATTAAACTCTGGCTTGCCTTACAAGAAACACACTCTGCTTTAGAGAAAGCAGCACTCTTCTACTCTACTCTGTTTCCTACATAGCCAGAACAGTCAGGTTGCTCAGAACCAAAGAACTGTTCTTCCTACACACAATGGCCATAACTAGTTCAACTCTTCTTAGGAAACTGACAAGAACAGTAGTTTCTCTTGCGTCCAATACAATGCACTTGCTGGGTACAGACGCGATTGCTATTTGCACTGTGTATGGCCAAATGAGCACAATAGTGACTCTCCTTACCAGAAAACAACTCTTGGTGCTAGGACCAGAAACTGCATGTGATTCAACTCCGTTTATGAAAGGGAATTAAACTCTGGCTCGCCTTACAAGAAACACACTCTGCTTTTGAGAAAGCAGCACTCTTCTACTCTACTGTGTTTGCTATAGAGCCAGAACAGTCAGTTTGCTCAGAACCAAAGAACTGTGCTTCCTACACACAATGGCCATAACTAGTTCAACTCTGCTTAGGAAACTGACAAGAACAGTAGTTTCTCTTGCGTCCAATACAATGCACTTGCTGGGAACAGACGCGAGTGCTATTTGCACTGTGTATGGCCAAATGAGCACAATAGTGACTCTCCTTACCAGAAAACAACTCTTGGTGCTAGGACCAGAAACTGCATGTGATTCAACTCCGTTTATGAAAGGGAATTCAACTCTAGCTTGCCTTACAAGAAACACATTCTGCTTTTGAGAAAGCAGCACTCTTCTACTCTACTGTGTTTCCTATATAGCCAGAACAGTCAGCTTGCTCAGAACTAAAGAACTGTGCTTCCTACACACAAGGGCCATATCTAATTCAACTCTGCTTAGGAAACTGACAAGAACAGTAGTTTCTCTTGCGTCCAATACACTGCATTTGCTGGGAACAGACGCGAGTGCTATTTGCAATGTGTATGGCCAATTGAGCACAATAGTGAATCTCCTTACCAGAAAACAACTCTTGCTGCTAGGACCAGAAATTGCATGTGATTCAACTCCGTTTATGAAAGGGAATTAAACTCTGGCTCGCCTTACAAGAATCACAATCTGCTTTTGAGAAAGCAGCACTCTTCTACTCTACTGTGTTTCCTATAGAGCCAGAACAGTCAGCTTGCTCAGAACCAAAGAACTGTGCTTCCTACACACAATGGCCATAACTAGTTCAACTCTGCTTAGGAAACTGACAAGAACAGTAGTTTCTCTTGCGTCCAATACAATGCACTTGCTGGGTACAGACGCGAGTGCTATTTGCACTGTGTATGGCCAAATGAGCACAATAGTGACTCTTCTTACCAGAAAACAACTCTTGTTGCTAGGACCAGAAACTGCATGTGATTCAACTCCGTTTATGAAAGGGAAATCAACTCTAGCTCGCCTTACAAGAAACACACTCTGCTTTTGAGAAAGCAGCACTCTTCTACTCTACTGTGTTTCCTATATATCCAGAACTGTCAGCTTGCTCAGAACTAAAGAACTGTGCTTCCTACACACAAGGGCCATATCTAATTCAACTCTGCTTAGGAAACTGACAAGAACAGTAGTTTCTCTTGTGTACAATACACTGCATTTGCTGGGAACAGACGCGAGTGCTATTTGCAATGTGTATGGCCAAATGAGCACAATAGTGACTCTCCTTACCAGAAAACAACTCTTGGTGCTAGGACCAGAAACTGCATGTGATTCAACTCCGTTTATGAAAGGGAATTCAACTCTCGCTTGCCTTACAAGAAACACACTCTGCTTTAGAGAAAGCAGCACTCTTCTACTCTACTGTGTTTCCTATATAGCCAGAACAGTCAGCTTGCTCAGAACTAAAGAACTGTGCTTCCGACACACAAGGGCCATATCTAATTCAACTCTGCTTAGGAAACTGACAAGAACAGTAGTTTCTCTTGCGTCCAATACACTGCATTTGCTGGGATAAGACGCGAGTGCTATTTGTAATGTGTATGGCCAATTGAGCACAATAGTGAATCTCCTTACCAGAAAACAACTTTTGCTGCTAGGACCAGAAACTGCATGTGATTCAACTCCGTTTATGAAAGGGAAATCAACTCTAGCTCGCCTTACAAGAAACACACTCTGCTTTTGAAAAAGCAGCACTCTTCTACTCTACTGTGATTCCTATATAGCCAGAACAGTCAGCTTGCTCAGAACTAAAGAACTGTGCTTCCTACACACAAGGGCCATATCTAATTCAACTCTGCTTAGGAAACTGACAAGAACAGTAGTTTCTCTTGTGTCCAATACACTGCATTTGCTGGGAACAGACGCGAGTGCTATTTGCAATGTGTATGGCCAATTGAGCACAATAGTGAATCTCCTTACCAGAAAACAACTCTTGCTGCTAGGACCAGAAATTGCATGTGATTCAACTCCGTTTCTGAAAGGGAATTAAACTCTGGCTCGCCTTACAAGAAACACACTCTGCTTTTGAGAAAGCAGCACTCTTCTACTCTACTGTGTTTGCTATAGAGCCAGAACAGTCAGCTTGCTCAGAACCAAAGAACTGTGCTTCCTACACACAATGGCCATAACTAGTTCAACTCTGCTTAGGAAACTGACAAGAACAGTAGTTTCTCTTGCGTCCAATACAATGCACTTGCTGGGTACAGACGCGAGTGCTATTTGCACTGTGTATGGCCAAATGAGCACAATAGTGACTCTACTTACCAGAAAACAACTCTTGGTGCTAGGACCAGAAACTGCATGTGATTCAACTCCGTTTATGAAAGGGAATTCAACTCTAGCTTGCCTTACAAGAAACACACTCTGCTTTTGAGAAAGCAGCACTCTTCTACTCTACTGTGTTTCCTATATAACCAGAACAGTCAGCTTTCTCAGAACTAAAGAACTGTGCTTCCGACACACAAGGGCCATATCTAATTCAACTCTGCTTAGGAAACTGACAAGAACAGTAGTTTCTCTTGCGTCCAATACACTGCATTTGCTGGGATAAGACGCGAGTGCTATTTGCACTGTGTATGGCCAATTGAGCACAATAGTGAATCTCCTTACCAGAAAACAACTTTGGCTGCTAGGACCAGAAACTGCATGTGATTCAACTCCGTTTGTGAAAGGGAATTCAACTCTAGCTCGCCTTACAAGAAACACACTCTGCTTTAGAGAAAGCAGCACTCTTCTACTCTACTGTGTTTCCTATAGAGCCAGAACTGTCAGCTTGCTCAGAACTAAAGAACTGTGCTTCCTACACACAAGGGCCATATCTAATTCAACTCTGCTTAGGAAACTGACAAGAACAGTAGTTTCTCTTGCGTCCAATACACTGCATTTGCTGGGAACAGACGCGAGTGCTATTTGCAATGTGTATGGCCAATTGAGCACAATAGTGAATCTCCTTACCAGAAAACAACTCTTGCTGCTAGGACCAGAAATTGCATGTGATTCAACTCCGTTTATGAAAGGGAATTAAACTCTGGCTCGCCTTACAAGAATCACACTCTGCTTTTGAGAAAGCAGCACTCTTCTACTCTACTGTGTTTCCTATAGAGCCATAACAGTCAGCTTGATCAGAACCAAAGAACTGTGCTTCCTACACACAATGGCCATAACTAGTTCAACTCTGCTTAGGAAACTGACAAGAACAGTAGTTTCTCTTGCGTCCAATACAATGCACTTGCTGGGTACAGACGCGAGTGCTATTTGCACTGTGTATGGCCAAATGAGCACAATAGTGACTCTTCTTACCAGAAAACAACTCTTGTTGCTAGGACCAGAAACTGCATGTGATTCAACTCCGTTTATGAAAGTGAAATCAACTCTAGCTCGCCTTACAAGAAACACACTCTGCTTTTGAGAAAGCAGCACTCTTCTACTCTACTGTGTTTCCTATATATCCAGAACTGTCAGCTTGCTCAGAACTAAAGAACTGTGCTTCCTACACACAAGGGCCATATCTAATTCAACTCTGCTTAGGAAACTGACAAGAACAGTAGTTTCTCTTGTGTACAATACACTGCATTTGCTGGGAACAGACGCGAGTGCTATTTGCAATGTGTATGGCCAAATGAGCACAATAGTGACTCTCCTTACCAGAAAACAACTCTTGGTGCTAGGACCAGAAACTGCATGTGATTCAACTCCGTTTATGAAAGGGAATTCAACTCTCGCTTGCCTTACAAGAAACACACTCTGCTTTTGAGAAAGCAGCACTCTTCTACTCTACTGTGTTTCCTATATAGCCAGAACAGTCAGCTTGCTCAGAACTAAAGAACTGTGCTTCCGACACACAAGGGCCATATCTAATTCAACTCTGCTTAGGAAACTGACAAGAACAGTAGTTTCTCTTGCGTCCAATACACTGCATTTGCTGGGATAAGACGCGAGTGCTATTTGTAATGTGTATGGCCAATTGAGCACAATAGTGAATCTCCTTACCAGAAAACAACTTTTGCTGCTAGGACCAGAAACTGCATGTGATTCAACTCCGTTTATGAAAGGGAAATCAACTCTAGCTCGCCTTACAAGAAACACACTCTGCTTTTGAAAAAGCAGCACTCTTCTACTCTACTGTGATTCCTATATAGCCAGAACAGTCAGCTTGCTCAGAACTAAAGAACTGTGCTTCCTACACACAAGGGCCATATCTAATTCAACTCTGATTAGGAAACTGACAAGAACAGTAGTTTCTCTTGTGTCCAATACACTGCATTTGCTGGGAACAGACGCGAGTGCTATTTGCAATGTGTATGGCCAATTGAGCACAATAGTGAATCTCCTTACCAGAAAACAACTCTTGCTGCTAGGACCAGAAATTGCATGTGATTCAACTCCGTTTATGAAAGGGAATTAAACTCTGGCTCGCCTTACAAGAAACACACTCTGCTTTTGAGAAAGCAGCACTCTTCTACTCTACTGTGTTTCCTATATAGCCAGAAGAGTCAGCTTGCTCAGAACTAAAGAACTGTGCTTCCTACACACAAAGGCCATATCTAATTCAACTCTGCTTAGGAAACTGACAAGAACAGTAGTTTCTCTTGTGTCCAATACACTGCATTTGCTGGGAACAGACGCGAGTGCTATTTGCAATGTGTATGGCCAATTGAGCACAATAGTGAATCTCCTTACCAGAAAACAACTCTTGCTGCTAGGACCAGAAATTGCATGTGATTCAACTCCGTTTCTGAAAGGGAATTAAACTCTGGCTCGCCTTACAAGAAACACACTCTGCTTTTGAGAAAGCAGCACTCTTCTACTCTACTGTGTTTGCTATAGAGCCAGAACAGTCAGCTTGCTCAGAACCAAAGAACTGTGCTTCCTACACACAATGGCCATAACTAGTTCAACTCTGCTTAGGAAACTGACAAGAACAGTAGTTTCTCTTGCGTCCAATACAATGCACTTGCTGGGTACAGACGCGAGTGCTATTTGCACTGTGTATGGCCAAATGAGCACAATAGTGACTCTCCTTACCAGAAAACAACTCTTGGTGCTAGGACCAGAAACTGCATGTGATTCAACTCCGTTTATGAAAGGGAATTCAACTCTAGCTTGCCTTACAAGAAACACACTCTGCTTTTGAGAAAGCAGCACTCTTCTACTCTACTGTGTTTCCTATATAGCCAGAACAGTCAGCTTTCTCAGAACTAAAGAACTGTGCTTCCTACACACAAGGGCCATATCTAATTCAACTCTGCTTTGGAAACTGACAAGAACAGTAGTTTCTCTTGCGTCCAATACACTGCATTTGCTGGGATAAGACGCGAGTGCTATTTGCACTGTGTATGGCCAATTGAGCACAATAGTGAATCTCCTTACCAGAAAACAACTTTTGCTGCTAGGACCAGAAACTGCATGTGATTCAACTCCGTTTATGAAAGGGAATTCAACTCTAGCTCGCCTTACAAGAAACACACTCTGCTTTAGAGAAAGCAGCACTCTTCTACTCTACTGCGTTTCCTATACAGCCAGAACTGTCAGCTTGCTCAGAACTAAAGAACTGTGCTTCCTACACAAAAGGGCCATATCTAATTCAACTCTGCTTAGGAAACTGACAAGAACAGTAGTTTCTCTTGCGTCCAATACACTGCATTTGCTGGGAACAGACGCGAGTGCTATTTGCAATGTGTATGGCCAAAAGAGCACAATAGTGAATCTCCTTACCAGAAAACAACTCTTGCTGCTAGGACCAGAAATTGCATGTGATTCAACTCCGTTTATGAAAGGGAATTAAACTCTGGCTCGCCTTACAAGAATCACACTCTGCTTTTGAGAAAGCAGCACTCTTCTACTCTACTGTGTTTCCTATAGAGCCAGAACAGTCAGCTTGCTCAGAACCAAAGAACTGTGCTTCCTACACACAATGGCCATAACTAGTTCAACTCTGCTTAGGAAACTGACAAGAACAGTAGTTTCTCTTGCGTCCAATACAATGCACTTGCTGGGTACAGACGCGAGTGCTATTTGCACTGTGTATGGCCAAATGAGCACAATAGTGACTCTTCTTACCAGCAAACAACTCTTGGTGCTAAGACCAGAAACTGCATGTGATTCAACTCCGTTTATGAAAGGGAATTCAACTCTAGCTTGCCTTACAAGAAACACACTCTGCTTTTGAGAAAGCAGCACTCTTCTACTCTACTGTGTCTCCTATATAGCCAGAACAGTCAGCTTGCTCAGAACTAAAGAACTGTGCTTCCAACACACAAGGGCCATATCTAATTCAACTCTGCTTAGGAAACTGAGAAGAACAGTAGTTTCTCTTGCGTCCAATACACTGCATTTGCTGGGATAAGACGCGAGTGCTATTTGCAATGTGTATGGCCAAATGAGCACAATAGTGACTCTCCTTACCAGAAAACAACTCTTGGTGCTAGGACCAGAAACTGCATGTGATTCAACTCCGTTTATGAAAGGGAATTCAACTCCTGCTTGCCTTACAAGAAACACACTCTGCTTTTGAGATATCAGCACTCTTCTACTCTACTGTGTTTCCTATATAGCCAGAACAGTCAGCTTGCTCAGAACTAAAGAACTGTGCTTCCGACACACAAGGGCCATATCTAATTCAACTCTGCTTAGGAAACTGAGAAGAACAGTAGTTTCTCTTTCGTCCAATACACTGCATTTGCTGGGATAAGACGCGAGTGCTATTTGCAATGTGTATGGCCAATTGAGCACAATAGTGAATCTCCTTACCAGAAAACAACTTTTGCTGCTAGGACCAGAAACTGCATGTGATTCAACTCCGTTTATGAAAGGGAATTCAACTCTAGCTTGCCTTACAAGAAACACACTCTGCTTTTGAGAAAGCAGCACTCTTCTACTGTACTGTGTTTCCTATATAGCCAGAACAGTCAGCTTGCTCAGAACTAAAGAACTGTGCTTCCAACACACAAGGGCCATATCTAATTCAACTCTGCTTAGGAAACTGACAAGAACAGTAGTTTCTCTTGCGTCCAATACACTGCATTTGCTGGGATAAGACGCGAGTGCTATTTGCACCGTGTAAGGCCAATTGAGCACAATAGTGAATCTCCTTACCAGAAAACAACTTTTGCTGCTAGGACCAGAAACTGCATGTGATTCAACTCCGTTTATGAAAGGGAAATCAACTCTAGCTCGCCTTACAAGAAACACACTCTGCTTTTGAAAAAGCAGCACTCTTCTACTCTACTGTGATTCCTATATAGCCAGAACAGTCAGCTTGCTCAGAACTAAAGAACTGTGCTTCCTACACACAAGGGCCATATTTAATTCAACTCTGCTTAGGAAACTGACAAGAACAGTAGTTTCTATTGTGTCCAATACACTGCATTTGCTGGGAACAGACGCGAGTGCTATTTGCAATGTGTATGGCCAATTGAGCACAGTAGTGAATCTCCTTACCAGAAAACAACTCTTGCTGCTAGGACCAGAAATTGCATGTGATTCAACTCCGTTTATGAAAGGGAATTAAACTCTGGCTCGCCTTACAAGAAACACACTCTGCTTTTGAGAAAGCAGCACTCTTCTACTCTACTGTGTTTGCTATAGAGCCAGAACAGTCAGCTTGCTCAGAACCAAAGAACTGTGCTTCCTACATACAATGGCCATAATTAGTTCAACTCTGCTTAGGAAACTGACAAGAACAGTAGTTTCTCTTGCGTCCAATACAATGCACTTGCTGGGTACAGACGCGAGTGCTATTTGCACTGTGTATGGCCAAATGAGCACAATAGTGACTCTTCTTACCAGAAAACAACTCTTGGTGCTAGGACCAGAAACTGCATGTGATTCAACTCCGTTTATGAAAGGGAATTCAACTCTAGCTTGCCTTACAAGAAACACACTCTGCTTTTGAGAAAGCAGCACTCTTCTACTCTACTGTGTTTCCTATATAGCCAGAACAGTCAGCTTGCTCAGAACTAAAGAACTGTGCTTCCAACACACAAGGGCCATATCTAATTCAACTCTGCTTAGGAAACTGACAAGAACAGTAGTTTCTCTTGCGTCCAATACACTGCATTTGCTGGGATAAGACGCGAGTGCTATTTGCACTGTGTAAGGCCAATTGAGCACAATAGTGAATCTCCTTACCAGAAAACAACTTTTGCTGCTAGGACCAGAAACTGCATGTGATTCAACTCCGTTTATGAAAGGGAAATCCACTCTAGCTCGCCTTACAAGAAACACACTCTGCTTTTGAGAAAGCAGCACTCTTCTACTCTACTGTGTTTCCTATATAGCCAGAACTGTCAGCTTGCTCAGAACTAAAGAACTGTGCTTCCTACACACAAGGGCCATATCTAATTCAACTCTGCTTAGGAAACTGACAAGAACAGTAGTTTCTCTTGTGTCCAATACACTGCATTTGCTGGGAACAGACGCGAGTGCTATTTGCAATGTGTATGGCCAAATGAGCACAATAGTGACTCTCCTTACCAGAAAACATCTCTTGGTGCTAGGACCATAAACTGCATGTGATTCAACTCCGTGTATGAAAGGGAATTCAACTCTCGCTTACCTGACAAGAAACACACTCTGCTTTTGAGAAAGCAGCACTCTTCTACTCTACTGTTTCCTATATAGCCAGAACAGTCAGCTTGCTCAGAACTAAAGAACTGTGCTTCCGATACACAAGGGCCATATCTAATTCAACTCTGCTTAGGAAACTGACAAGAACAGTAGTTTCTCTTGCGTCCAATACACTGCATTTGCTGGGATAAGACGCGAGTGCTATTTGCAATGTGTATGGCCAATTGAGCACAATAGTGAATCTCCTTACCAGAAAACAACTCTTGCTGCTAGGACCAGAAATTGCATGTGATTCAACTCCGTTTATGAAAGGGAATTAATCTCTGGCTCGCCTTACAAGAATCACACTCTGCTTTTGAGAAAGCAGCACTCTTCTACTCTACTGTGTTTCCTATAGAGCCAGAACAGTCAGCTTGCTCAGAACCAAAGAACTGTGCTTCCTACACACAATGGCCATAACTAGTTCAACTCTGCTTAGGAAACTGACAAGAACAGTAGTTTCTCTTGCGTCCAATACAATGCACTTGCTGGGTACAGACGCGAGTGCTATTTGCACTGTGTATGGCCAAATGAGCACAATAGTGACTCTTCTTACCAGCAAACAACTCTTGGTGCTAAGACCAGAAACTGCATGTGATTCAACTCCGTTTATGAAAGGGAATTCAACTCTAGCTTGCCTTACAAGAAACACACTCTGCTTTTGAGAAAGCAGCACTCTTCTACTCTACTGTGTCTCCTATATAGCCAGAACAGTCAGCTTGCTCAGAACTAAAGAACTGTGCTTCCAACACACAAGGGCCATATCTAATTCAACTCTGCTTAGGAAACTGAGAAGAACAGTAGTTTCTCTTGCGTCCAATACACTGCATTTGCTGGGATAAGACGCGAGTGCTATTTGCAATGTGTATGGCCAAATGAGCACAATAGTGACTCTCCTTACCAGAAAACAACTCTTGGTGCTAGGACCAGAAACTGCATGTGATTCAACTCCGTTTATGAAAGGGAATTCAACTCCTGCTTGCCTTACAAGAAACACACTCTGCTTTTGAGATATCAGCACTCTTCTACTCTACTGTGTTTCCTATATAGCCAGAACAGTCAGCTTGCTCAGAACTAAAGAACTGTGCTTCCGACACACAAGGGCCATATCTAATTCAACTCTGCTTAGGAAACTGAGAAGAACAGTAGTTTCTCTTTCGTCCAATACACTGCATTTGCTGGGATAAGACGCGAGTGCTATTTGCAATGTGTATGGCCAATTGAGCACAATAGTGAATCTCCTTACCAGAAAACAACTTTTGCTGCTAGGACCAGAAACTGCATGTGATTCAACTCCGTTTATGAAAGGGAATTCAACTCTAGCTTGCCTTACAAGAAACACACTCTGCTTTTGAGAAAGCAGCACTCTTCTACTGTACTGTGTTTCCTATATAGCCAGAACAGTCAGCTTGCTCAGAACTAAAGAACTGTGCTTCCAACACACAAGGGCCATATCTAATTCAACTCTGCTTAGGAAACTGACAAGAACAGTAGTTTCTCTTGCGTCCAATACACTGCATTTGCTGGGATAAGACGCGAGTGCTATTTGCACCGTGTAAGGCCAATTGAGCACAATAGTGAATCTCCTTACCAGAAAACAACTTTTGCTGCTAGGACCAGAAACTGCATGTGATTCAACTCCGTTTATGAAAGGGAAATCAACTCTAGCTCGCCTTACAAGAAACACACTCTGCTTTTGAAAAAGCAGCACTCTTCTACTCTACTGTGATTCCTATATAGCCAGAACAGTCAGCTTGCTCAGAACTAAAGAACTG
This sequence comes from Peromyscus californicus insignis, assembly GCF_007827085.1. Classification (NCBI taxonomy): domain Eukaryota; kingdom Metazoa; phylum Chordata; class Mammalia; order Rodentia; family Cricetidae; genus Peromyscus; species Peromyscus californicus. Next base: position 42,480 of record NW_026294614.1, on the reverse strand, counting down.
TGCTTCCTACACACAAGGGCCATATTTAATTCAACTCTGCTTAGGAAACTGACAAGAACAGTAGTTTCTATTGTGTCCAATACACTGCATTTGCTGGGAACAGACGCGAGTGCTATTTGCAATGTGTATGGCCAATTGAGCACAGTAGTGAATCTCCTTACCAGAAAACAACTCTTGCTGCTAGGACCAGAAATTGCATGTGATTCAACTCCGTTTATGAAAGGGAATTAAACTCTGGCTCGCCTTACAAGAAACACACTCTGCTTTTGAGAAAGCAGCACTCTTCTACTCTACTGTGTTTGCTATAGAGCCCGAACAGTCAGCTTGCTCAGAACCAAAGAACTGTGCTTCCTACATACAATGGCCATAATTAGTTCAACTCTGCTTAGGAAACTGACAAGAACAGTAGTTTCTCTTGCGTCCAATACAATGCACTTGCTGGGTACAGACGCGAGTGCTATTTGCACTGTGTATGGCCAAATGAGCACAATAGTGACTCTTCTTACCAGAAAACAACTCTTGGTGCTAGGACCAGAAACTGCATGTGATTCAACTCCGTTTATGAAAGGGAATTCAACTCTAGCTTGCCTTACAAGAAACACACTCTGCTTTTGAGAAAGCAGCACTCTTCTACTCTACTGTGTTTCCTATATAGCCAGAACAGTCAGCTTGCTCAGAACTAAAGAACTGTGCTTCCAACACACAAGGGCCATATCTAATTCAACTCTGCTTAGGAAACTGACAAGAACAGTAGTTTCTCTTGCGTCCAATACACTGCATTTGCTGGGATAAGACGCGAGTGCTATTTGCACTGTGTAAGGCCAATTGAGCACAATAGTGAATCTCCTTACCAGAAAACAACTTTTGCTGCTAGGACCAGAAACTGCATGTGATTCAACTCCGTTTATGAAAGGGAAATCCACTCTAGCTCGCCTTACAAGAAACACACTCTGCTTTTGAGAAAGCAGCACTCTTCTACTCTACTGTGTTTCCTATATAGCCAGAACTGTCAGCTTGCTCAGAACTAAAGAACTGTGCTTCCTACACACAAGGGCCATATCTAATTCAACTCTGCTTAGGAAACTGACAAGAACAGTAGTTTCTCTTGTGTCCAATACACTGCATTTGCTGGGAACAGACGCGAGTGCTATTTGCAATGTGTATGGCCAAATGAGCACAATAGTGACTCTCCTTACCAGAAAACATCTCTTGGTGCTAGGACCATAAACTGCATGTGATTCAACTCCGTGTATGAAAGGGAATTCAACTCTCGCTTACCTGACAAGAAACACACTCTGCTTTTGAGAAAGCAGCACTCTTCTACTCTACTGTTTCCTATATAGCCAGAACAGTCAGCTTGCTCAGAACTAAAGAACTGTGCTTCCGATACACAAGGGCCATATCTAATTCAACTCTGCTTAGGAAACTGACAAGAACAGTAGTTTCTCTTGCGTCCAATACACTGCATTTGCTGGGATAAGACGCGAGTGCTATTTGCAATGTGTATGGCCAATTGAGCACAATAGTGAATCTCCTTACCAGAAAACAACTTTTGCTGCTAGGACCAGAAACTGAATGTGATTCAACTCCGTTTATGAAAGGGAAATCAACTCTAGCTCGCCTTACAAGAAACACACTCTGCTTTAGAGAAAGCAGCACTCTTCTACTCTACTGTGATTCCTATATAGCCAGAACTGTCAGCTTGCTCAGAACTAAAGAACTGTGCTTCCTACACACAAGGGCCATATCTAATTCAACTCTGCTTAGGAAACTGACAAGAACAGTAGTTTCTCTTGTGTCCAATACACTGCATTTGCTGGGAACAGACGCGAGTGCTATTTGCAATGTGTATGGCCAATTGAGCACAATAGTGAATCTCCTTACCAGAAAACAACTCTTGCTGCTAGGACCAGAAATTGCATGTGATTCAACTCCGTTTATGAAAGGGAATTAAACTCTGGCTCGCCTTACAAGAAACACACTCTGCTTTTGAGAAAGCAGCACTCTTCTACTCTACTGTGTTTGCTATAGAGCCAGAACAGTCAGCTTGCTCAGAACCAAAGAACTGTGCTTCCTACACACAATGGCCATAACTAGTTCAACTCTGCTTAGGAAACTGACAAGAACAGTAGTTTCTCTTGCGTCCAATACAATGCACTTGCTGGGTACAGACGCGAGTGCTATTTGCACTGTGTATGGCCAAATGAGCACAATAGTGACTCTCCTTACCAGAAATCAACTCTTGGTGCTAGGACCAGAAACTGCATGTGATTCAACTCCGTTTTTGAAAGGGAATTCAACTCTAGCTTGCCTTACAAGAATCACACTCTGCTTTTGAGAAAGCAGCACTCTTCTACTCTACTGTGTTTCCTATATAGCCAGAACAGTCAGCTTGCTCAGAACTAAAGAACTGTGCTTCCTACACACAAGGGCCATATCTAATTCAACTCTGCTTAGGAAACTGACAAGAACAGTAGTTTCTCTTGCGTCCAATACACTGCATTTGCTGGGATAAGACGCGAGTGCTATTTGCACTGTGTATGGCCAATTGAGCACAATAGTGAATCTCCTTACCAGAAAACAACTTTTGCTGCTAGGACCAGAAACTGCATGTGATTCAACTCCGTTTATGAAAGGGAATTCAACTCTAGCTCGCCTTACAAGAAACACACTCTGCTTTAGAGAAAGCAGCACTCTTCTACTCTACTTTGTTTCCTATACAGCCAGAACTGTCAGCTTGCTCAGAACCAAAGAACTGTGCTTCCTACACACAATGGCCATAACAAGTTCAACTCTTTTTAGGAAACTGACAAGAACAGTAGTTTCTCTTGCGTCCAATACAATGCACTTGCTGGGTACAGACGCGAGTGCTATTTGCACTGTGTATGGCCAAATGAGCACAATAGTGACTCTCCTTACCAGAAAACAACTCTTGGTGCTAGGACCAGAAACTGCATGTGATTCAACTCCGTTTATGAAAGGGAATTCAACTCTAGCTTGCCTTACAAGAAACACACTCTGCTTTTGAGAAAGCAGCACTCTTCTACTCTACTGTGTTTCCTATATAGCCAGAACAGTCAGCTTGCTCAGAACTAAAGAACTGTGCTTCCTACACACAAAGGCCATATCTAATTCAACTCTGCTTAGGAAACTGAGAAGAACAGTAGTTTCTCTTGCATCCAATACACTGCATTTGCTGGGATAAGACGCGAGTGCTATTTGCACTGTGTATGGCCAATTGAGCACAATAGTGAATCTCCTTACCAGAAAACAACTCTTGCTGCTAGGACCAGAAACTGCATGTGATTCAACTCCGTTTATGAAAGGGAATTAAACTCTGGCTCGCCTTACAAGAAACACACTCTGCTTTTGAGAAAGCAGCACTCTTCTTCTCTACTGTGTTTGCTATAGAGCCAGAACAGTCAGTTTGCTCAGAACCTAAGAACTGTGCTTCCTACACACAATGGCCATAACTAGTTCAACTCTGCTTAGGAAACTGACAAGAACAGTAGTTTCTCTTGCGTCCAATACAATGCACTTGCTGGGTACAGACGTGAGTGCTATTTGCACTGTGTATGGCCAAATGAGCACAATAGTGACTCTCCTTACCATAAAACAACTCTTGGTGCTAGGACCAGAAACTGCATGTGATTCAACTCCGTTTATGAAAGGGAATTCAACTCTAGCTTGCCTTACAAGAAACACACTCTGCTTTTGAGAAAGCAGCACTCTTCTACTCTACTGTGTTTCCTATATATCCAGAACTGTCAGCTTGCTCAGAACTAAAGAACTGTGCTTCCTACACACAAGGGCCATATCTAATTCAACTCTGCTTAGGAAACTGACAAGAACAGTAGTTTCTCTTGTGTACAATACACTGCATTTGCTGGGAACAGACGCGAGTGCTATTTGCAATGTGTATGGCCAAATGACCACAATAGTGACTCTCCTTACCAGAAAACAACTCTTGGTGCTAGGACCAGAAACTGCATGTGATTCAACTCCGTTTATGAAAGGGAATTCAACTCTCGCTTGCCTTACAAGAAACACACTCTGCTTTTGGGAAAGCAGCACTCTTCTACTCTACTGTGTTTCCTATATAGCCAGAACAGTCAGCTTGCTCAGAACTAAAGAACTGTGCTTCCGACACACAAGGGCCATATCTAATTCAACTCTGCTTAGGAAACTGACAAGAACAGTAGTTTCTCTTGCGTCCAATACACTGCATTTGCTGGGATAAGACGCGAGTGCTATTTGTAATGTGTATGGCCAATTGAGCACAATAGTGAATCTCCTTACCAGAAAACAACTTTTGCTGCTAGGACCAGAAACTGCATGTGATTCAACTCCGTTTATGAAAGGGAATTCAACTCTAGCTTGCCTTACAAGAAACACACTCTGCTTTTGAGAAAGCAGCACTCTTCTACTCTACTGTGTCTCCTATATAGCCAGAACAGTCAGCTTGCTCAGAACTAAAGAACTGTGCTTCCAACACACAAGGGCCATATCTAATTCAACTCTGCTTAGGAAACTGAGAAGAACAGTAGTTTCTCTTGCGTCCAATACACTGCATTTGGTGGGATAAGACGCGAGTGCTATTTGCAATGTGTATGGCCAAATGAGCACAATAGTGACTCTCCTTACCAGAAAACAACTCTTGGTGCTAGGACCAGAAACTGCATGTGATTCAACTCCGTTTATGAAAGGGAATTCAACTCCTGCTTGCCTTGCAAGAAACACACTCTGCTTTTGAGATATCAGCACTCTTCTACTCTACTGTGTTTCCTATATAGCCAGAACAGTCAGCTTGCTCAGAACTAAAGAACTGTGCTTCCGACACACAAGGGCCATATCTAATTCAACTCTGCTTAGGAAACTGAGAAGAACAGTAGTTTCTCTTTCGTCCAATACACTGCATTTGCTGGGATAAGACGCGAGTGCTATTTGCAATGTGTATGGCCAATTGAGCACAATAGTGAATCTCCTTACCAGAAAACAACTTTTGCTGCTAGGACCAGAAACTGCATGTGATTCAACTCCGTTTATGAAAGGGAATTCAACTCTAGCTTGCCTTACAAGAAACACACTCTGCTTTTGAGAAAGCAGCACTCTTCTACTGTACTGTGTTTCCTATATAGCCAGAACAGTCAGCTTGCTCAGAACTAAAGAACTGTGCTTCCAACACACAAGGGCCATATCTAATTCAACTCTGCTTAGGAAACTGACAAGAACAGTAGTTTCTCTTGCGTCCAATACACTGCATTTGCTGGGATAAGACGCGAGTGCTATTTGCACTGTGTAAGGCCAATTGAGCACAATAGTGAATCTCCTTACCAGAAAACAACTTTTGCTGCTAGGACCAGAAACTGCATGTGATTCAACTCCGTTTATGAAAGGGAAATCAACTCTAGCTCGCCTTACAAGAAACACACTCTGCTTTTGAAAAAGCAGCACTCTTCTACTCTACTGTGATTCCTATATAGCCACAACAGTCAGCTTGCTCAGAACTAAAGAACTGTGCTTCCTACACACAAGGGCCATATTTAATTCAACTCTGCTTAGGAAACTGACAAGAACAGTAGTTTCTATTGTGTTCAATACACTGCATTTGCTGGGAACAGACGCAAGTGCTATTTGCAATGTGTATGGCCAATTGAGCACAATAGTGAATCTCCTTACCAGAAAACAACTCTTGCTGCTAGGACCAGAAATTGCATGTGATTCAACTCCGTTTATGAAAGGGAATTAAACTCTGGCTCGCCTTACAAGAAACACACTCTGCTTTTGAGAAAGCAGCACTCTTCTACTCTACTGTGTTTCCTATAGAGCCAGAACAGTCAGCTTGCTCAGAACCAAAGAACTGTGCTTCCTACACACAATGGCCATAACTAGTTCAACTCTGCTTAGGAAACTGACAAGAACAGTAGTTTCTCTTGCGTCCAATACAATGCACTTGCTGGGTACAGACGCGAGTGCTATTTGCACTGTGTATGGCCAAATGAGCACAATAGTGACTCTTCTTACCAGAAAACAACTCTTGGTGCTAGGACCAGAAACTGCATGTGATTCAACTCCGTTTTTGAAAGGGAATTCAACTCTAGCTTGCCTTACAAGAAACACACTCTGCTTTTGAGAAAGCAGCACTCTTCTACTCTACTGTGTTTCCTATATAGCCAGAACAGTCAGCTTGCTCAGAACTAAAGAACTGTGCTTCCGATACACAAGGGCCATATCTAATTCAACTCTGCTTAGGAAACTGACAAGAACAGTAGTTTCTCTTGCGTCCAATACACTGCATTTGCTGGGATAAGACGCGAGTGCTATTTGCAATGTGTATGGCCAATTGAGCACAATAGTGAATCTCCTTACCAGAAAACAACTTTTGCTGCTAGGACCAAAAACTGCATGTGATTCAACTCCGTTTATGAAAGGGAAATCAACTCTAGCTCGCCTTACAAGAAACACACTCTGCTTTAGAGAAAGCAGCACTCTTCTACTCTACTGTGATTCCTATATAGCCAGAACAGTCAGCTTGCTCAGAACTAAAGAACTGTGCTTCCTACACACAAGGGCCATATCTAATTCAACTCTGCTTAGGAAACTGACAAGAACAGTAGTTTCTCTTGTGTCCAATACACTGCATTTGCTGGGAACAGACGCGAGTGCTATTTGCAATGTGTATGGCCAATTGAGCACAATAGTGAATCTCCTTACCAGAAAACAACTCTTGCTGCTAGGACCAGAAATTGCATGTGATTCAACTCCGTTTATGAAAGGGAATTAAACTCTGGCTCGCCTTACAAGAAACACACTCTGCTATTGAGAAAGCAGCACTCTTCTACTCTACTGTGTTTGCTATAGAGCCAGAACAGTCAGCTTGCTCAGAACCAAAGAACTGTGCTTCCTACACACAATGGCCATAACTAGTTCAACTCTGCTTAGGAAACTGACAAGAACAGTAGTTTCTCTTGCGTCCAATACAATGCACTTGCTGGGTACAGACGCGAGTGCTATTTGCACTGTGTATGGCCAAATGAGCACAATAGTGACTCTCCTTACCAGAAAACAACTCTTGGTGCTAGGACCAGAAACTGCATGTGATTCAACTCCGTTTTTGAAAGGGAATTCAACTCTAGCTTGCCTTACAAGAAACACACTCTGCTTTTGAGAAAGCAGCACTCTTCTACTCTACTGTGTTTCCTATATAGCCAGAACAGTCAGCTTGCTCAGAACTAAAGAACTGTGCTTCCGATACACAAGGGCCATATCTAATTCAACTCTGCTTAGGAAACTGACAAGAACAGTAGTTTCTCTTGCGTCCAATACACTGCATTTGCTGGGATAAGACGCGAGTGCTATTTGCAATGTGTATGGCCAATTGAGCACAATAGTGAATCTCCTTACCAGAAAACAACTTTTGCTGCTAGGACCAAAAACTGCATGTGATTCAACTCCGTTTATGAAAGGGAAATCAACTCTAGCTCGCCTTACAAGAAACACACTCTGCTTTAGAGAAAGCAGCACTCTTCTACTCTACTGTGATTCCTATATAGCCAGAACAGTCAGCTTGCTCAGAACTAAAGAACTGTGCTTCCTACACACAAGGGCCATATCTAATTCAACTCTGCTTAGGAAACTGACAAGAACAGTAGTTTCTCTTGTGTCCAATACACTGCATTTGCTGGGAACAGACGCGAGTGCTATTTGCAATGTGTATGGCCAATTGAGCACAATAGTGAATCTCCTTACCAGAAAACAACTCTTGCTGCTAGGACCAGAAATTGCATGTGATTCAACTCCGTTTATGAAAGGGAATTAAACTCTGGCTCGCCTTACAAGAAACACACTCTGCTATTGAGAAAGCAGCACTCTTCTACTCTACTGTGTTTGCTATAGAGCCAGAACAGTCAGCTTGCTCAGAACCAAAGAACTGTGCTTCCTACACACAATGGCCATAACTAGTTCAACTCTGCTTAGGAAACTGACAAGAACAGTAGTTTCTCTTGCGTCCAATACAATGCACTTGCTGGGTACAGACGCGAGTGCTATTTGCACTGTGTATGGCCAAATGAGCACAATAGTGACTCTCCTTACCAGAAAACAACTCTTGGTGCTAGGACCAGAAACTGCATGTGATTCAACTCCGTTTTTGAAAGGGAATTCAACTCTAGCTTGCCTTACAAGAAACACACTCTGCTTTTGAGAAAGCAGCACTCTTCTACTCTACTGTGTTTCCTATATAGCCAGAACAGTCAGCTTGCTCAGAACTAAAGAACTGTGCTTCCGATACACAAGGGCCATATCTAATTCAACTCTGCTTAGGAAACTGACAAGAACAGTAGTTTCTCTTGCGTCCAATACACTGCATTTGCTGGGATAAGACGCGAGTGCTATTTGCAATGTGTATGGCCAATTGAGCACAATAGTGAATCTCCTTACCAGAAAACAACTTTTGCTGCTAGGACCAAAAACTGCATGTGATTCAACTCCGTTTATGAAAGGGAAATCAACTCTAGCTCGCCTTACAAGAAACACACTCTGCTTTAGAGAAAGCAGCACTCTTCTACTCTACTGTGATTCCTATATAGCCAGAACAGTCAGCTTGCTCAGAACTAAAGAACTGTGCTTCCTACACACAAGGGCCATATCTAATTCAACTCTGCTTAGGAAACTGACAAGAACAGTAGTTTCTCTTGTGTCCAATACACTGCATTTGCTGGGAACAGACGCGAGTGCTATTTGCAATGTGTATGGCCAATTGAGCACAATAGTGAATCTCCTTACCAGAAAACAACTCTTGCTGCTAGGACCAGAAATTGCATGTGATTCAACTCCGTTTATGAAAGGGAATTAAACTCTGGCTCGCCTTACAAGAAACACACTCTGCTATTGAGAAAGCAGCACTCTTCTACTCTACTGTGTTTGCTATAGAGCCAGAACAGTCAGCTTGCTCAGAACCAAAGAACTGTGCTTCCTACACACAATGGCCATAACTAGTTCAACTCTGCTTAGGAAACTGACAAGAACAGTAGTTTCTCTTGCGTCCAATACAATGCACTTGCTGGGTACAGACGCGAGTGCTATTTGCACTGTGTATGGCCAAATGAGCACAATAGTGACTCTCCTTACCAGAAAACAACTCTTGGTGCTAGGACCAGAAACTGCATGTGATTCAACTCCGTTTATGAAAGGGAATTCAACTCTAGCTTGCCTTACAAGAAACACACTCTGCTTTTGAGAAAGCAGCACTCTTCTACTCTACTGTGTTTCCTATATAGCCAGAACAGTCAGCTTGCTCAGAACTAAAGAACTGTGCTTCCTACACACAAGGGCCATATCTAATTCAACTCTGCTTAGGAAACTGACAAGAACAGTAATTTCTCTTGCGTCCAACACACTGCATTTGCTGGGATAAGACGCGAGTGCTATTTGCACTGTGTATGGCCAATTGAGCACAATAGTGAATCTCCTTACCAGAAAACAACTTTTGCTGCTAGGACCAGAAACTGCATGTGATTCAACTCCGTTTATGAAAGGGAATTCAACTCTAGCTCGCCTTACAAGAAACACACTCTGCTTTAGAGAAAGCAGCACTCTTCTACTCTACTGTGTTTCCTATACAGCCAGAACTGTCAGCTTGCTCAGAACTAAAGAACTGTGCTTCCTACACACAAGGGCCATATCTAATTCAACTCTTCTTAGGAAACTGACAAGAACAGAAATTTCTCTTGCGTCCAATACACTGCATTTGCTGGGAACAGACGCGAGTGCTATTTGCAATGTGTATGGCCAATTGAGCACAATAGTGAATCTCCTTACCAGAAAACAACTCTTGCTGCTAGGACCAGAAATTGCATGTGATTCAACTCCGTTTATGAAATGGAATTAAACTCTGGCTCGCCTTACAAGAATCACACTCTGCTTTTGAGAAAGCAGCACTCTTCTACTCTACTGTGTTTCCTATAGAGCCAGAACAGTCAGCTTGCTCAGAACCAAAGAACTGTGCTTCCTACACACAATGGCCATAACTAGCTCAACTCTGCTTAGGAAACTGACAAGAACAGTAGTTTCTCTTGCGTCCAATACAATGCACCTGCTGGGTACAGACGCGAGTGCTATTTACACTGTGTATGGCCAAATGAGCACAATAGTGACTCTTCTTACCAGAAAACAACTCTTGGTGCTAGGACCAGAAACTGCATGTGATTCAACTCCGTTTATGAAAGGGAATTCAACTCTAGCTTGCCTTACAAGAAACACACTCTGCTTTTGAGAAAGCAGCACTCTTCTACTCTACTGTGTTTCCTATATAGCCAGAACAGTCAGCTTGCTCAGAACTAAAGAACTGTGCTTCCAACACACAAGGGCCATATCTAATTCAACTCTGCTTAGGAAACTGACAAGAACAGTAGTTTCTCTTGCGTCCAGTACACTGCATTTGCTGGGATAAGACGCGAGTGCTATTTGCACTGTGTAAGGCCAATTGAGCACAATAGTGAATCTCTTTACCAGAAAACAACTTTTGCTGCTAGGACCAGAAACTGCATGTGATTCAACTCCGTTTATGAAAGGGCCATCAACTCTAGCTCGCCTTACAAGAAACACACTCTGCTTTTGAGAAAGCAGCACTCTTCTACTCTACTGTGTTTCCTATATATCCAGAACTGTCAGCTTGCTCAGAACTAAAGAACTGTGCTTCCTACTTACAAGGGCCATATCTAATTCAACTCTGCTTAGGAAACTGACAAGAACAGTAGTTTCTCTTGTGTCCAATACACTGCATTTGCTGGGAACAGACGCGAGTGCTATTTGCAATGTGTATGGCCAAATGAGCACAATAGTGACTCTCCTTACCAGAAAACAACTCTTGGTGCTAGGACCAGAAACTGCATGTGATTCAACTCCGTTTATGAAAGGGAATTCAACTCTCGCTTGCCTTACAAGAAACACACTCTGCTTTTGAGAAAGCAGCACACTTCTACTCTACTGTGTTTCCTATATAGCCAGAACAGTCAGCTTGCTCAGAACTAAAGAACTGTGCTTCTGACACACAAGGGCCATATCTAATTCAACTCTGCTTAGGAAACTGACAAGAACAGTAGTTTCTCTTGCGTCCAATACACTGCATTTGCTGGGATAAGACGCGAGTGATATTTGCAATGTGTATGGCCAATTGAGCACAATAGTGAATCTCCTTACCAGAAAACAACTTTTGCTGCTAGGACCAGAAACTGCATGTGATTCAAATCCGTTTATGAAAGGGAAATCAACTCTAGCTCGCCTTACAAGAAACACACTCTGCTTTTGAAAAAGCAGCACTCTTCTACTCTACTGTGATTCCTATATAGCCAGAACAGTCAGCTTGCTCAGAACTAAAGAACTGTGCTTCCTACACACAAGGGCCATATCTAATTCAACTCTGCTTAGGAAACTGACAAGAACAGTAGTTTCTCTTGTGTCCAATACACTGCATTTGCTGGGAAAAGACGCGAGTGCTATTTGCAATGTGTATGGCCAATTGAGCACAATAGTGAATCTCTTTACCAGAAAACAACTCTTGCTGCTAGGACCAGAAATTGCATGTGATTCAACTCCGTTTATGAAAGGGAATTAAACTCTGGCTCGCCTTACAAGAAACACACTCTGCTTTTGAGAAAGCAGCACTCTTCTACTCTACTGTGTTTCCTATAGAGCCAGAACAGTCAGCTTGCTCAGAACCAAAGAACTGTGCTTCCTACACACAATGGCCATAACTAGTTCAACTCTGCTTAGGAAACTGACAAGAACAGTAGTTTCTCTTGCGTCCAATACAATGCACTTGCTGGGTACAGACGCGAGTGCTATTTGCACTGTGTATGGCCAAATGAGCACAATAGTGACTCTTCTTACCAGAAAACAACTCTTGGTGCTAGGACCAGAAACTGCATGTGATTCAACTCCGTTTATGAAAGGGAAATCAACTCTAGCTCGCCTTACATAAAACACACTCTGCTTTTGAAAAAGCAGCACTCTTCTACTCTACTGTGATTCCTATATAGCCAGAACAGTCAGCTTGCTCAGAACTAAAGAACTGTGCTTCCTACACACAAGGGCCATATCTAATTCAACTCTGCTTAGGAAACTGACAAGAACAGTAGTTTCTCTTGTGTCCAATACACTGCATTTGCTGGGAAAAGACGCGAGTGCTATTTGCAATGTGTATGGCCAATTGAGCACAATAGTGAATCTCCTTACCAGAAAACAACTCTTGCTGCTAGGACCAGAAATTCCATGTGATTCAACTCCGTTTATGAAAGGGAATTAAACTCTGGCTCGCCTTACAAGAAACACACTCTGCTTTTGAGAAAGCAGCACTCTTCTACTCTACTGTGTTTGCTATAGAATCAGAACAGTCAGCTTGCTCAGAACCAAAGAACTGTGCTTCCTACACACAATGGCCATAACTAGTTCAACTCTGCTTAGGAAACTGACAAGAACAGTAGTTTCTCTTGCGTCCAATACAATGCACTTGCTGGGTACAGACTCGAGTGCTATTTGCACTGTGTATGGCCAAATGAGCACAATACTGACTCTCCTTACCAGAAAACAACTCTTGGTGCTAGGACCAGAAACTGCATGTGATTCAACTCCGTTTATGAAAGGGAATTCAACTCTAGCTTGCCTTACAAGAAACACACTCTGCTTTTGAGAAAGCAGCACTCTTCTACTCTACTGTGTTTCCTATATAGCCAGAACAGTCAGCTTGCTCAGAACTAAAGAACTGTGCTTCCTACACACAAGGGCTATATCTAATTCAACTCTGCTTAGGAAACTGACAAGAACAGTAGTTTCTCTTGCGTCCAATACACTGCATTTGCTGGGATAAGACGCGAGTGCTATTTGCACTGTGTTTGGCCAATTGAGCACAATAGTGAATCTCCTTACCAGAAAACAACTTTTGCTGCTAGGACCAGAAACTGCATGTGATTCAACTCCGTTTATGAAAGGGAATTCATCTCTAGCTCGCCTTACAAGAAACACACTCTGCTTTAGAGAAAGCAGTACTCTTCTACTCTACTGTGTTTCCTATACAGCCAGAACTGTCAGCTTGCTCAGAACTAAAGAACTGTGCTTCCTACACACAAGGGCCATATCTAATTCAACTCTGCTTAGGAAACTGACAAGAACAGTAGTTTCTCTTGCGTCCAATACACTGCATTTGCTGGGAACAGACGCGAGTGCTATTTGCAATGTGTATGGCCAATTGAGCACAATAGTGAATCTCCTTACCAGAAAACAACTCTTGCTGCTAGGACCAGAAATTGCATGTGATTCAACTCCGTTTATGAAAGGGAATTAAACTCTGGCTCGCCTTACAAGAATCACACTCTGCTTTTGAGAAAGCAGCACTCTTCTACTCTACTGTGTTTCCTATAGAGCCAGAACAGTCAGCTTGCTCAGAACCAAAGAACTGTGCTTCCTACACACAATGGCCATAACTAGTTCAACTCTGCTTAGGAAACTGACAAGAACAGTAGTTTCTCTTGCGTCCAATACAATGCACTTGCTGGGTACAGACGCGAGTGCTATTTGCACTGTGTATGGCCAAATGAGCACAATAGTGACTCTTCTTACCAGAAAACAACTCTTGGTGCTAGGACCAGAAACTGCATGTGATTCAACTCCGTTTATGAAAGGGAATTCAACTCTAGCTTGCCTTACAAGAAACACACTCTGCTTTTGAGAAAGCAGCACTCTTCTACTCTACTGTGTTTCCTATATAGCCAGAACAGTCAGCTTGCTCAGAACTAAAGAACTGTGCTTCCAACACACAAGGGCCATATCTAATTCAACTCTGCTTAGGAAACTGACAAGAACAGTAGTTTCTCTTGCGTCCAATACAATGCACTTGCTGGGTACAGACGCGAGTGCTATTTGCACTGTGAATGGCCAAATGAGCACAATAGTGACTCTTCTTACCTGAAAACAACTCTTGCTGCTAGGACCAGAAATTGCATGTGATTCAACTCCGTTTATGAAAGGGAATTAAACTCTGGCTCGCCTTACAAGAAACACACTCTGCTTTTGAGAAAGCAGCACTCTTCTACTCTACTGTGTTTGCTATAGAGTGAGAACAGTCAGCTTGCTCAGAACCAAAGAACTGTGCTTCCTACACACAAGGGCCATATCTAATTCAACTCTGCTTAGGAAACTGACAAGAACAGTAGTTTCTCTTGTGTCCAATACACTGCATTTGCTGGGAACACACGCGAGTGCTATTTGCAATGTGTATGGCCAAATGAGCACAATAGTGACTCTCCTTACCAGAAAACAACTCTTGGTGCTAGGACCAGAAACTGCATGTGATTCAACTCCGTTTATGAAAGGGAATTCAACTCTCGCTTGCCTTACAAGAAACACACTCTGCTTTTGAGAAAGCAACACTCTTCTACTCTACTGTGTTTCCTATATAGCCAGAACAGTCAGCTTGCTCAGAACTAAAGAACTGTGCTTCCGACACACAAGGGCCATATCTAATTCAACTCTGCTTAGGAAACAGACAAGAACAGTAGTTTCTCTTGGGTCCAATACACTGCATTTGCTGGGATAAGACGCGAGTGCTATTTGCAATGTGTATGGCCAATTGAGCACAATAGTGAATCTCCTTACCAGAAAACAACTTTTGCTGCAAGGACCAGAAACTGCATGTGATGCAACTCCGTTTATGAAAGGGAAATCAACTCTAGCTCGCCTTACAAGAAACACACTCTGCTTTTGAAAAAGCAGCACTCTTCTACTCTACTGTGATTCCTATATAGCCAGAACAGTCAGCTTGCTCAGAACTAAAGAACTGTGCTTCCTACACACAAGGGCCATATCTAATTCAACTCTGCTTAGGAAACTGACAAGAACAGTAGTTTCTATTGTGTCCAATACACTGCATTTGCTGGGAACAGACGCGAGTGCTATTTGCAATGTGTATGTCCAATTGAGCACAATAGTGAATCTCCTTACCAGAAAACAACTCTTGCTGCTAGGACCAGAAATTGCATGTGATTCAACTCCGTTTATGAAAGGGAATTAAACTCTGGCTCGCCTTACAAGAAACACACTCTGCTTTTGAGAAAGCAGCACTCTTCTACTCTACTGTGTTTGCTATAGAGCCCGAACAGTCAGCTTGCTCAGAACCAAAGAACTGTGCTTCCTACACACAATGGCCATAACTAGTTCAACTCTGCTTAGGAAACTGACAAGAACAGTAGTTTCTCTTGCGTCCAATACAATGCACTTGCTGGGTACAGACGCGAGTGCTATTTGCACTGTGTATGGCCAAATGAGCACAATAGTGACTCTTCTTACCAGAAAACAACTCTTGGTGCTAGGACCAGAAACTGCATGTGATTCAACTCCGTTTATGAAAGGGAATTCAACTCTAGCTTGCCTTACAAGAAACACACTCTGCTTTTGAGAAAGCAGCACTCTTCTACTCTACTGTGTTTCCTATATAGCCAGAACAGTCAGCTTGCTCAGAACTAAAGAACTGTGCTTCCTACACACAAGGGCCATATCTAATTCAACTCTGCTTAGGAAACTGACAAGAACAGTAGTTTCTCTTGCGTCCAATACACTGCATTTGCTGGGATAAGACGCGAGTGCTATTTGCAATGTGTATGGCCAATTGAGCACAATAGTGAATCTCCTTACCAGAAAACAACTTTTGCTGCTAGGACCAGAAACTCCATGTGATTCAACTCCGTTTATGAAAGGGAAATCAACTCTAGCTCGCCTTACAAGAAACACACTCTGCTTTTGAGAAAGCAGCACTCTTCTACTCTACGGTGTTTCCTATATAGCCAGAACTGTCAGCTTGCTCAGAACTAAAGAACTGTGCTTCCTACACACAAGGGCCATATCTAATTCAACTCTGCTTAGGAAACTGACAAGAACAGTAGTTTCTCTTGTGTCCAATACACTGCATTTGCTGGGAACAGACGCGAGTGCTATTTGCAATGTGTATGGCCAAATGAGCACAATAGTGACTCTCCTTACCAGAAAACAACTCTTGGTGCTAGGACCAGAAACTGCATGTGATTCAACTCCGTTTATGAAAGGGAATTCAACTCTCGCTTGCCTTACAAGAAACACACTCTGCTTTTGAGAAAGCAGCACTCTTCTACTCTACTGTTTCCTATATAGCCAGAACAGTCAGCTTGCTCAGAACTAAAGAACTGTGCTTCCGACACACAAGGGCCATATCTAATTCAACTCTGCTTAGGAAACTGACAAGAACAGTAGTTTCTCTTGCGTCCAATACACTGCATTTGCTGGGATAAGACGCGAGTGCTATTTGCAATGTGTATGGCCAATTGAGCACAATAGTGAATCTCCTTACCAGAAAACAACTTTTGCTGCTAGGACCAGAAACTGCATGTGATTCAACTCCGTTTATGAAAGGGAAATGAACTCTAGCTCGCCTTACAAGAAACACACTCTGCTTTAGAGAAAGCAGCACTCTTCTACTCTACTGTGATTCCTATATAGCCAGAACAGTCAGCTTGCTCAGAACTAAAGAACTGTGCTTCCTACACACAAGGGCCATATCTAATTCAATTCTGCTTAGGAAACTGACAAGAACAGTAGTTTCTCTTGTGTCCAATACACTGCATTTGCTGGGAACAGACGCGAGTGCTATTTGCAATGTGTATGGCCAATTGAGCACAATAGTGAATCTCCTTACCAGAAAACAACTCTTGCTGCTAGGACCAGAAATTGCATGTGATTCAACTCCGTTTATGAAAGGGAATTAAACTCTGGCCTGCCTTACAAGAAACACACTCTGCTTTTGAGAAAGCAGCACTCTTCTACTCTACTGTGTTTGCTATAGAATCAGAACAGTCAGCTTGCTCAGAACCAAAGAACTGTGCTTCCTACACACAATGGCCATAACTAGTTCAACTCTGCTTAGGAAACTGACAAGAACAGTAGTTTCTCTTGCGTCCAATACAATGCACTTGCTGGGTACAGACGCGAGTGCTATTTGCACTGTGTATGGCCAAATGAGCACAATAGTGACTCTCCTTACCAGAAAACAACTCTTGGTGCTAGGACCAGAAACTGCATGTGATTCAACTCCGTTTATGAAAGGGAATTCAACTCTAGCTTGCCTTACAAGAAACACACTCTGCTTTTGAGAAAGCAGCACTCTTCTACTCTACTGTGTTTCCTATATAGCCAGAACAGTCAGCTTGCTCAGAACTAAAGAACTGTGCTTCCTACACACAAGGGCCATATCTAATTCAACTCTGCTTAGGAAACTGACAAGAACAGTAGTTTCTCTTGCGTCCAATACACTGCATTTGCTGGGATAAGACGCGAGTGCTATTTGCACTGTGTATGGCCAATTGAGCACAATAGTGAATCTCCTTACCAGAAAACAACTTTTGCTGCTAGGACCAGAAACTGCATGTGATTCAACTCCGTTTATGAAAGGGAATTCAATTCTAGCTCGCCTTACAAGAAACACACTCTGATTTAGAGAAAGCAGCACTCTTCTACTCTACTGTGTTTCCTATACAGCCAGAACTGTCAGCTTGCTCAGAACTAAAGAACTGTGCTTCCTACACACAAGGGCCATATCTAATTCAACTCTGCTTAGGAAACTGACAAGAACAGTAGTTTCTCTTGCGTCCAATACACTGCATTTGCTGGGATAAGACGCGAGTGCTATTTGCACTGTGTAAGGCCAATTGAGCACAATAGTGAATCTCCTTACCAGAAAACAACTTTTGCTGCTAGGACCAGAAACTGCATGTGATTCAACTCCGTTTATGAAAGGGAAACCAACTCTAGCTCGCCTTACAAGAAACACACTCTGCTTTTGAGAAAGCAGCACTCTTCTACTCTATTGTGTTTCCTATATAGCCAGAACTGTCAGCTTGCTCAGAACTAAAGAACTGTGCTTCCTACACACAAGGGCCATATCTAATTCAACTCTGCTTAGGAAACTGACAAGAACAGTAGTTTCTATTGTGTCCAATACACTGCATTTGCTGGGAACAGACGCGAGTGGTATTTGCAATGTGTATGGCCAATTGAGCACAATAGTGAATCTCCTTACCAGAAAACAACTCTTGCTGCTAGGACCAGAAATTGCATGTGATTCAACTCCGTTTATGAAAGGGAATTAAACTCTGGCTCGCCTTACAAGAAACACACTCTGTTTTGAGAAAGCAGCACTCTTCTACTCTATTGTGTTTGCTATGGTGCCCGAACTGTCAGCTTGCTCAGAACCAAAGAACTGTGCTTCCTACACACAATGGCCATAACTAGTTCAACTCTGCTTAGGAAACTGACAAGAACAGTAGTTTCTCTTGCGTCCAATACAATGCACTTGCTGGGTACAGACGCGAGTGCTATTTGCACTGTGTATGGCCAAATGAGCACAATAGTGACTCTCCTTACCAGAAAACAACTCTTGGTGCTAGGACCAGAAACTGCATGTGATTCAACTCCGTTTATGAAAGGGAATTCAACTCTCGCTTGCCTTACAAGAAACACACTCTGCTTTTGAGAAAGCAGCACTCTTCTACTCTACTGTGTTTCCTATATAGCCAGAACAGTCAGCTTGCTCAGAACTAAAGAACTGTGCTTCCTACACACAAGGGCCATATCTAATTCAACTCTGCTTAGGAAACTGACAAGAACAGTAGTTTCTCTTGCGTCCAATACACTGCATTTGCTGGGATAAGACGCGAGTGCTATTTGCACTGTGTATGACCAATTGAGCACAATAGTGAATCTCCTTACCAGAAAACAACTTTTGCTGCTAGGACCAGAAACTGCATGTGATTCAACTCCGTTTATGAAAGGGAATTCAATTCTAGCTCGCCTTACAAGAAACACACTCTGATTTAGAGAAAGCAGCACTCTTCTACTCTACTGTGTTTCCTATACAGCCAGAACTGTCAGCTTGCTCAGAACTAAAGAACTGTGCTTTCTACACACAAGGGCCATATCTAATTCAACTCTGCTTAGGAAACTGACAAGAACAGTAGTTTCTCTTGCGTCCAATACACTGCATTTGCTGGGATAAGACGCGAGTGCTATTTGCACTGTGTAAGGCCAATTAAGCACAATAGTGAATCTCCTTACCAGAAAACAA
Organism: Peromyscus californicus insignis; assembly: GCF_007827085.1. Lineage (NCBI taxonomy): Eukaryota > Metazoa > Chordata > Mammalia > Rodentia > Cricetidae > Peromyscus > Peromyscus californicus. The sequence goes on along the minus strand of NW_026294614.1, from coordinate 23,339 downwards.
CTTTTGCTGCTAGGACCAGAAACTGCATGTGATTCAACTCCGTTTATGAAAGGGAAACCAACTCTAGCTCGCCTTACAAGAAACACACTCTGCTTTTGAGAAAGCAGCACTCTTCTACTCTACTGTGTTTCCTATATAGCCAGAACTGTCAGCTTGCTCAGAACTAAAGAACTGTGCTTCCTACACACAAGGGCCATATCTAATTCAACTCTGCTTAGGAAACTGACAAGAACAGTAGTTTCTATTGTGTCCAATACACTGCATTTGCTGGGAACAGACGCGAGTGGTATTTGCAATGTGTATGGCCAATTGAGCACAATAGTGAATCTCCTTACCAGAAAACAACTCTTGCTGCTAGGACCAGAAATTGCATGTGATTCAACTCCGTTTATGAAAGGGAATTAAACTCTGGCTCGCCTTACAAGAAACACACTCTGTTTTGAGAAAGCAGCACTCTTCTACTCTATTGTGTTTGCTATGGTGCCCGAACTGTCAGCTTGCTCAGAACCAAAGAACTGTGCTTCCTAGACACAATGGCCATAACTAGTTCAACTCTGCTTAGGAAACTGACAAGAACAGTAGTTTCTCTTGCGTCCAATACAATGCACTTGCTGGGTACAGACGCGAGTGCTATTTGCACTGTGTATGGCCAAATGAGCACAATAGTGACTCTCCTTACCAGAAAACAACTCTTGGTGCTAGGACCAGAAACTGCATGTGATTCAACTCCGTTTATGAAAGGGAATTCAACTCTAGCTTGCCTTACAAGAAACACACTCTGCTTTTGAGAAAGCAGCACTCTTCTACTCTACTGTGTTTCCTATATAGCCAGAACAGTCAGCTTGCTCAGAACTAAAGAACTGTGCTTCCTACACACAAGGGCCATATCTAATTCAACTCTGCTTAGGAAACTGACAAGAACAGTAGTTTCTCTTGCGTCCAATACACTGCATTTGCTGGGATAAGACGCGAGTGCTATTTGCACTGTGTATGGCCAATTGAGCACAATAGTGAATCTCCTTACCAGAAAACAACTTTTGCTGCTAGGACCAGAAACTGCATGTGATTCAACTCCGTTTATGAAAGGGAATTCAACTCTAGCTCGCCTTACAAGAAACACACTCTGCTTTAGAGAAAGCAGCACTCTTCTACTCTACTGTGTTTCCTATACAGCCAGAACTGTCAGCTTGCTCAGAACTAAAGAACTGTGCTTCCTACACACAAGGGCCATATCTAATTCAACTCTGCTTAGGAAACTGACAAGAACAGAAATTTCTCTTGCGTCCAATACACTGCATTTGCTGGGAACAGACGCGAGTGCTATTTGCAATGTGTATGGCCAATTGAGCACAATAGTGAATCTCCTTACCAGAAAACAACTCTTGCTGCTAGGACCAGAAATTGCATGTGATTCAACTCCGTTTATGAAATGGAATTAAACTCTGGCTCGCCTTACAAGAATCACACTCTGCATTTGAGAAAGCAGCACTCTTCTACTCTACTGTGTTTCCTATAGAGCCAGAACAGTCAGCTTGCTCAGAACCAAAGAACTGTGCTTCCTACACACAATGGCCATAACTAGCTCAACTCTGCTTAGGAAACTGACAAGAACAGTAGTTTCTCTTGCGTCCAATACAATGCACCTGCTGGGTACAGACGCGAGTGCTATTTACACTGTGTATGGCCAAATGAGCACAATAGTGACTCTTCTTACCAGAAAACAACTCTTGGTGCTAGGACCAGAAACTGCATGTGATTCAACTCCGTTTATGAAAGGGAATTCAACTCTAGCTTGCCTTACAAGAAACACACTCTGCTTTTGAGAAAGCAGCACTCTTCTACTCTACTGTGTTTCCTATATAGCCAGAACAGTCAGCTTGCTCAGAACTAAAGAACTGTGCTTCCAACACACAAGGGCCATATCTAATTCAACTCTGCTTAGGAAACTGACAAGAACAGTAGTTTCTCTTGCGTCCAGTACACTGCATTTGCTGGGATAAGACGCGAGTGCTATTTGCACTGTGTAAGGCCAATTGAGCACAATAGTGAATCTCTTTACCAGAAAACAACTTTTGCTGCTAGGACCAGAAACTGCATGTGATTCAACTCCGTTTATGAAAGGGCCATCAACTCTAGCTCGCCTTACAAGAAACACACTCTGCTTTTGAGAAAGCAGCACTCTTCTACTCTACTGTGTTTCCTATATATCCAGAACTGTCAGCTTGCTCAGAACTAAAGAACTGTGCTTCCTACACACAAGGGCCATATCTAATTCAACTCTGCTTAGGAAACTGACAAGAACAGTAGTTTCTCTTGTGTCCAATACACTGCATTTGCTGGGAACAGACGCGAGTGCTATTTGCAATGTGTATGGCCAAATGAGCACAATAGTGACTCTCCTTACCAGAAAACAACTCTTGGTGCTAGGACCAGAAACTGCATGTGATTCAACTCCGTTTATGAAAGGGAATTCAACTCTAGCTTGCCTTACAAGAAACACACTCTGCTTTTGAGAAAGCAGCACTCTTCTACTCTACTGTGATTCCTATATAGCCAGAACAGTCAGCTTGCTCAGAACTAAAGAACTGTGCTTCCTACACACAAGGGCCATATCTAATTCAACTCTGCTTAGGAAACTGACAAGAACAGTAGTTTCTCTTGTGTCCAATACACTGCATTTGCTGGGAAAAGACGCGAGTGCTATTTGCAATGTGTATGGCCAATTGAGCACAATAGTGAATCTCCTTACCAGAAAACAACTCTTGCTGCTAGGACCAGAAATTGCATGTGATTCAACTCCGTTTATGAAGGGAATTAAACTCTGGCTCGCCTTACAAGAAACACACTCTGCTTTTGAGAAAGCAGCACTCTTCTACTCTACTGTGTTTCCTATAGAGCCAGAACAGTCAGCTTGCTCAGAACCAAAGAACTGTGCTTCCTACACACAATGGCCATAACTAGTTCAACTCTGCTTAGGAAACTGACAAGAACAGTAGTTTCTCTTGCGTCCAATACAATGCACTTGCTGGGTACAGACGCGAGTGCTATTTGCACTGTGTATGGCCAAATGAGCACAATAGTGACTCTTCTTACCAGAAAACAACTCTTGGTGCTAGGACCAGAAACTGCATGTGATTCAACTCCATTTATGAAAGGGAAATCAACTCTAGCTCGCTTTACATAAAACACACTCTGCTTTTGAAAAAGCAGCACTCTTCTACTCTACTGTGATTCCTATATAGCCAGAACAGTCAGCTTGCTCAGAACTAAAGAACTGTGCTTCCTACACACAAGGGCCATATCTAATTCAACTCTGCTTAGGAAACTGACAAGAACAGTAGTTTCTCTTGTGTCCAATACACTGCATTTGCTGGGAAAAGACGCGAGTGCTATTTGCAATGTGTATGGCCAATTGAGCACAATAGTGAATCTCCTTACCAGAAAACAACTCTTGCTGCTAGGACCAGAAATTGCATGTGATTCAACTCCGTTTATGAAAGGGAATTAAACTCTGGCTCGCCTTACAAGAAACACACTCTGCTTTTGAGAAAGCAGCACTCTTCTACTCTACTGTGTTTGCTATAGAATCAGAACAGTCAGCTTGCTCAGAACCAAAGAACTGTGCTTCCTACACACAATGGCCATAACTAGTTCAACTCTGCTTAGGAAACTGACAAGAACAGTAGTTTCTCTTGCGTCCAATACAATGCACTTGCTGGGTACAGACGCGAGTGCTATTTGCACTGTGTATGGCCAAATGAGCACAATAGTGACTCTCCTTACCAGAAAACAACTCTTGGTGCTAGGACCAGAAACTGCATGTGATTCAACTCCGTTTATGAAAGGGAATTCAACTCTAGCTTGCCTTACAAGAAACACACTCTGCTTTTGAGAAAGCAGCACTCTTCTACTCTACTGTGTTTCCTATATAGCCAGAACAGTCAGCTTGCTCAGAACTAAAGAACTGTGCTTCCTACACACAAGGGCCATATCTAATTCAACTCTGCTTAGGAAACTGACAAGAACAGTAGTTTCTCTTGCGTCCAATACACTGCATTTGCTGGGATAAGACGCGAGTGCTATTTGCAATGTGTATGGCCAATTGAGCACAATAGTGAATCTCCTTACCAGAAAACAACTTTTGCTGCTAGGACCAGAAACTGCATGTGATTCAACTCCGTTTATGAAAGGGAATTCATCTCTAGCTCGCCTTACAAGAAACACACTCTGCTTTAGAGAAAGCAGTACTCTTCTACTCTACTGTGTTTCCTATACAGCCAGAACTGTCAGCTTGCTAAGAACTAAAGAACTGTGCTTCCTACACACAAGGGCCATATCTAATTCAACTCTGCTTAGGAAACTGACAAGAACAGTAGTTTCTCTTGCGTCCAATACACTGCATTTGGTGGGAACAGACGCGAGTGCTATTTGCAATGTGTATGGCCAATTGAGCACAATAGTGAATCTCCTTACCAGAAAACAACTCTTGCTGCTAGGACCAGAAATTGCATGTAATTCAACTCCGTTTATGAAAGGGAATTAAACTCTGGCTCGCCTTACAAGAATCACACTCTGCTTTTGAGAAAGCAGCACTCTTCTACTCTACTGTGTTTCCTATAGAGCCAGAACAGTCAGCTTGCTCAGAACCAAAGAACTGTGCTTCCTACACACAATGGCCATAACTAGTTCAACTCTGCTTAGGAAACTGACAAGAACAGTAGTTTCTCTTGCGTCCAATACAATGCACATGCTGGGTACAGACGCGAGTGCTATTTGCACTGTGTATGGCCAAATGAGCACAATAGTGACTCTTCTTACCAGAAAACAACTCTTGGTGCTAGGACCAGAAACTGCATGTGATTCAACTCCATTTATGAAAGGGAAATCAACTCTAGCTCGCTTTACATAAAACACACTCTGCTTTTGAAAAAGCAGCACTCTTCTACTCTACTGTGATTCCTATATAGCCAGAACAGTCAGCTTGCTCAGAACTAAAGAACTGTGCTTCCTACACACAAGGGCCATATCTAATTCAACTCTGCTTAGGAAACTGACAAGAACAGTAGTTTCTCTTGTGTCCAATACACTGCATTTGCTGGGAAAAGACGCGAGTGCTATTTGCAATGTGTATGGCCAATTGAGCACAATAGTGAATCTCCTTACCAGAAAACAACTCTTGCTGCTAGGACCAGAAATTGCATGTGATTCAACTCCGTTTATGAAAGGGAATTAAACTCTGGCTCGCCTTACAAGAAACACACTCTGCTTTTGAGAAAGCAGCACTCTTCTACTCTACTGTGTTTGCTATAGAATCAGAACAGTCAGCTTGCTCAGAACCAAAGAACTGTGCTTCCTACACACAATGGCCATAACTAGTTCAACTCTGCTTAGGAAACTGACAAGAACAGTAGTTTCTCTTGCGTCCAATACAATGCACTTGCTGGGTACAGACGCGAGTGCTATTTGCACTGTGTATGGCCAAATGAGCACAATAGTGACTCTCCTTACCAGAAAACAACTCTTGGTGCTAGGACCAGAAACTGCATGTGATTCAACTCCGTTTATGAAAGGGAATTCAACTCTAGCTTGCCTTACAAGAAACACACTCTGCTTTTGAGAAAGCAGCACTCTTCTACTCTACTGTGTTTCCTATATAGCCAGAACAGTCAGCTTGCTCAGAACTAAAGAACTGTGCTTCCTACACACAAGGGCCATATCTAATTCAACTCTGCTTAGGAAACTGACAAGAACAGTAGTTTCTCTTGCGTCCAATACACTGCATTTGCTGGGATAAGACGCGAGTGCTATTTGCAATGTGTATGGCCAATTGAGCACAATAGTGAATCTCCTTACCAGAAAACAACTTTTGCTGCTAGGACCAGAAACTGCATGTGATTCAACTCCGTTTATGAAAGGGAATTCATCTCTAGCTCGCCTTACAAGAAACACACTCTGCTTTAGAGAAAGCAGTACTCTTCTACTCTACTGTGTTTCCTATACAGCCAGAACTGTCAGCTTGCTAAGAACTAAAGAACTGTGCTTCCTACACACAAGGGCCATATCTAATTCAACTCTGCTTAGGAAACTGACAAGAACAGTAGCTTCTCTTGCGTCCAATACACTGCATTTGGTGGGAACAGACGCGAGTGCTATTTGCAATGTGTATGGCCAATTGAGCACAATAGTGAATCTCCTTACCAGAAAACAACTCTTGCTGCTAGGACCAGAAATTGCATGTAATTCAACTCCGTTTATGAAAGGGAATTAAACTCTGGCTCGCCTTACAAGAATCACACTCTGCTTTTGAGAAAGCAGCACTCTTCTACTCTACTGTGTTTCCTATAGAGCCAGAACAGTCAGCTTGCTCAGAACCAAAGAACTGTGCTTCCTACACACAATGGCCATAACTAGTTCAACTCTGCTTAGGAAACTGACAAGAACAGTAGTTTCTCTTGCGTCCAATACAATGCACATGCTGGGTACAGACGCGAGTGCTATTTGCACTGTGTATGGCCAAATGAGCACAATAGTGACTCTTCTTACCAGAAAACAACTCTTGGTGCTAGGACCAGAAACTGCATGTGATTCAACTCCGTTTATGAAAGGGAATTCAACTCTAGCTTGCCTTACAAGAAACACACTCTGCTTTTGAGAAAGCAGCACTCTTCTACTCTACTGTGTTTCCTATATAGCCAGAACAGTCAGCTTGCTCAGAACTAAAGAACTGTGCTTCCAACACACAAGGGCCATATCTAATTCAACTCTGCTTAGGAAACAGACAAGAACAGTAGTTTCTCTTGGGTCCAATACACTGCATTTGCTGGGATAAGACGCGAGTGCTATTTGCAATGTGTATGGCCAATTGAGCACAATAGTGAATCTCCTTACCAGAAAACAACTTTTGCTGCAAGGACCAGAAACTGCATGTGATGCAACTCCGTTTATGAAAGGGAAATCAACTCTAGCTCGCCTTACAAGAAACACACTCTGCTTTTGAAAAAGCAGCACTCTTCTACTCTACTGTGATTCCTATATAGCCAGAACAGTCAGCTTGCTCAGAACTAAAGAACTGTGCTTCCTACACACAAGGGCCATATCTAATTCAACTCTGCTTAGGAAACTGACAAGAACAGTAGTTTCTCTTGTGTCCAATACACTGCATTTGCTGGGAAAAGACGCGAGTGCTATTTGCAATGTGTATGGCCAATTGAGCACAATAGTGAATCTCCTTACCAGAAAACAACTCTTGCTGCTAGGACCAGAAATTGCATGTGATTCAACTCCGTTTATGAAAGGGAATTAAACTCTGGCTCGCCTTACAAGAAACACACTCTGCTTTTGAGAAAGCAGCACTCTTCTTCTCTACTGTGTTTGCTATAGAATCAGAACAGTCAGCTTGCTCAGAACCAAAGAACTGTGCTTCCTACACACAATGGCCATAACTAGTTCAACTCTGCTTAGGAAACTGACAAGAACAGTAGTTTCTCTTGCGTCCAATACAATGCACTTGCTGGGTACAGACGCGAGTGCTATTTGCACTGTGTATGGCCAAATGAGCACAATAGTGACTCTCCTTACCAGAAAACAACTCTTGGTGCTAGGACCAGAAACTGCATGTGATTCAACTCCGTTTATGAAAGGGAATTCAACTCTAGCTTGCCTTACAAGAAACACACTCTGCTTTTGAGAAAGCAGCACTCTTCTACTCTACTGTGTTTCCTATATAGCCAGAACAGTCAGCTTGCTCAGAACTAAAGAACTGTGCTTCCTACACACAAGGGCCATATCTAATTCAACTCTGCTTAGGAAACTGACAAGAACAGTAGTTTCTCTTGCGTCCAATACACTGCATTTGCTGGGATAAGACGCGAGTGCTATTTGCAATGTGTATGGCCAATTGAGCACAATAGTGAATCTCCTTACCAGAAAACAACTTTTGCTGCTAGGACCAGAAACTGCATGTGATTCAACTCCGTTTATGAAAGGGAATTCATCTCTAGCTCGCCTTACAAGAAACACACTCTGCTTTAGAGAAAGCAGTACTCTTCTACTCTACTGTGTTTCCTATACAGCCAGAACTGTCAGCTTGCTAAGAACTAAAGAACTGTGCTTCCTACACACAAGGGCCATATCTAATTCAACTCTGCTTAGGAAACTGACAAGAACAGTAGCTTCTCTTGCGTCCAATACACTGCATTTGGTGGGAACAGACGCGAGTGCTATTTGCAATGTGTATGGCCAATTGAGCACAATAGTGAATCTCCTTACCAGAAAACAACTCTTGCTGCTAGGACCAGAAATTGCATGTAATTCAACTCCGTTTATGAAAGGGAATTAAACTCTGGCTCGCCTTACAAGAATCACACTCTGCTTTTGAGAAAGCAGCACTCTTCTACTCTACTGTGTTTCCTATAGAGCCAGAACAGTCAGCTTGCTCAGAACCAAAGAACTGTGCTTCCTACACACAATGGCCATAACTAGTTCAACTCTGCTTAGGAAACTGACAAGAACAGTAGTTTCTCTTGCGTCCAATACAATGCACATGCTGGGTACAGACGCGAGTGCTATTTGCACTGTGTATGGCCAAATGAGCACAATAGTGACTCTTCTTACCAGAAAACAACTCTTGGTGCTAGGACCAGAAACTGCATGTGATTCAACTCCGTTTATGAAAGGGAATTCAACTCTAGCTTGCCTTACAAGAAACACACTCTGCTTTTGAGAAAGCAGCACTCTTCTACTCTACTGTGTTTCCTATATAGCCAGAACAGTCAGCTTGCTCAGAACTAAAGAACTGTGCTTCCAACACACAAGGGCCATATCTAATTCAACTCTGCTTAGGAAACAGACAAGAACAGTAGTTTCTCTTGGGTCCAATACACTGCATTTGCTGGGATAAGACGCGAGTGCTATTTGCAATGTGTATGGCCAATTGAGCACAATAGTGAATCTCCTTACCAGAAAACAACTTTTGCTGCTAGGACCAGAAACTGCATGTGATTCAACTCCGTTTATGAAAGGGAATTCAACTCTAGCTCGCCTTACAAGAAACACACTCTGCTTTAGAGAAAGCAGCACTCTTCTACTCTACTGTGTTTCCTATACAGCCAGAACTGTCAGCTTGCTCAGAACTAAAGAACTGTGCTTCCTACACACAAGGGCCATATCTAATTCAACTCTGCTTAGGAAACTGACAAGAACAGAAATTTCTCTTGCGTCCAATACACTGCATTTGCTGGGAACAGACGCGAGTGCTATTTGCAATGTGTATGGCCAATTGAGCACAATAGTGAATCTCCTTACCAGAAAACAACTCTTGCTGCTAGGACCAGAAATTGCATGTGATTCAACTCCGTTTATGAAATGGAATTAAACTCTGGCTCGCCTTACAAGAATCACACTCTGCATTTGAGAAAGCAGCACTCTTCTACTCTACTGTGTTTCCTATAGAGCCAGAACAGTCAGCTTGCTCAGAACCAAAGAACTGTGCTTCCTACACACAATGGCCATAACTAGCTCAACTCTGCTTAGGAAACTGACAAGAACAGTAGTTTCTCTTGCGTCCAATACAATGCACCTGCTGGGTACAGACGCGAGTGCTATTTACACTGTGTATGGCCAAATGAGCACAATAGTGACTCTTCTTACCAGAAAACAACTCTTGGTGCTAGGACCAGAAACTGCATGTGATTCAACTCCGTTTATGAAAGGGAATTCAACTCTAGCTTGCCTTACAAGAAACACACTCTGCTTTTGAGAAAGCAGCACTCTTCTACTCTACTGTGTTTCCTATATAGCCAGAACAGTCAGCTTGCTCAGAACTAAAGAACTGTGCTTCCAACACACAAGGGCCATATCTAATTCAACTCTGCTTAGGAAACTGACAAGAACAGTAGTTTCTCTTGCGTCCAGTACACTGCATTTGCTGGGATAAGACGCGAGTGCTATTTGCACTGTGTAAGGCCAATTGAGCACAATAGTGAATCTCTTTACCAGAAAACAACTTTTGCTGCTAGGACCAGAAACTGCATGTGATTCAACTCCGTTTATGAAAGGGCCATCAACTCTAGCTCGCCTTACAAGAAACACACTCTGCTTTTGAGAAAGCAGCACTCTTCTACTCTACTGTGTTTCCTATATATCCAGAACTGTCAGCTTGCTCAGAACTAAAGAACTGTGCTTCCTACACACAAGGGCCATATCTAATTCAACTCTGCTTAGGAAACTGACAAGAACAGTAGTTTCTCTTGTGTCCAATACACTGCATTTGCTGGGAACAGACGCGAGTGCTATTTGCAATGTGTATGGCCAAATGAGCACAATAGTGACTCTCCTTACCAGAAAACAACTCTTGGTGCTAGGACCAGAAACTGCATGTGATTCAACTCCGTTTATGAAAGGGAATTCAACTCTAGCTTGCCTTACAAGAAACACACTCTGCTTTTGAGAAAGCAGCACTCTTCTACTCTACTGTGATTCCTATATAGCCAGAACAGTCAGCTTGCTCAGAACTAAAGAACTGTGCTTCCTACACACAAGGGCCATATCTAATTCAACTCTGCTTAGGAAACTGACAAGAACAGTAGTTTCTCTTGTGTCCAATACACTGCATTTGCTGGGAAAAGACGCGAGTGCTATTTGCAATGTGTATGGCCAATTGAGCACAATAGTGAATCTCCTTACCAGAAAACAACTCTTGCTGCTAGGACCAGAAATTGCATGTGATTCAACTCCGTTTATGAAGGGAATTAAACTCTGGCTCGCCTTACAAGAAACACACTCTGCTTTTGAGAAAGCAGCACTCTTCTACTCTACTGTGTTTCCTATAGAGCCAGAACAGTCAGCTTGCTCAGAACCAAAGAACTGTGCTTCCTACACACAATGGCCATAACTAGTTCAACTCTGCTTAGGAAACTGACAAGAACAGTAGTTTCTCTTGCGTCCAATACAATGCACTTGCTGGGTACAGACGCGAGTGCTATTTGCACTGTGTATGGCCAAATGAGCACAATAGTGACTCTTCTTACCAGAAAACAACTCTTGGTGCTAGGACCAGAAACTGCATGTGATTCAACTCCATTTATGAAAGGGAAATCAACTCTAGCTCGCTTTACATAAAACACACTCTGCTTTTGAAAAAGCAGCACTCTTCTACTCTACTGTGATTCCTATATAGCCAGAACAGTCAGCTTGCTCAGAACTAAAGAACTGTGCTTCCTACACACAAGGGCCATATCTAATTCAACTCTGCTTAGGAAACTGACAAGAACAGTAGTTTCTCTTGTGTCCAATACACTGCATTTGCTGGGAAAAGACGCGAGTGCTATTTGCAATGTGTATGGCCAATTGAGCACAATAGTGAATCTCCTTACCAGAAAACAACTCTTGCTGCTAGGACCAGAAATTGCATGTGATTCAACTCCGTTTATGAAAGGGAATTAAACTCTGGCTCGCCTTACAAGAAACACACTCTGCTTTTGAGAAAGCAGCACTCTTCTACTCTACTGTGTTTGCTATAGAATCAGAACAGTCAGCTTGCTCAGAACCAAAGAACTGTGCTTCCTACACACAATGGCCATAACTAGTTCAACTCTGCTTAGGAAACTGACAAGAACAGTAGTTTCTCTTGCGTCCAATACAATGCACTTGCTGGGTACAGACGCGAGTGCTATTTGCACTGTGTATGGCCAAATGAGCACAATAGTGACTCTCCTTACCAGAAAACAACTCTTGGTGCTAGGACCAGAAACTGCATGTGATTCAACTCCGTTTATGAAAGGGAATTCAACTCTAGCTTGCCTTACAAGAAACACACTCTGCTTTTGAGAAAGCAGCACTCTTCTACTCTACTGTGTTTCCTATATAGCCAGAACAGTCAGCTTGCTCAGAACTAAAGAACTGTGCTTCCTACACACAAGGGCCATATCTAATTCAACTCTGCTTAGGAAACTGACAAGAACAGTAGTTTCTCTTGCGTCCAATACACTGCATTTGCTGGGATAAGACGCGAGTGCTATTTGCAATGTGTATGGCCAATTGAGCACAATAGTGAATCTCCTTACCAGAAAACAACTTTTGCTGCTAGGACCAGAAACTGCATGTGATTCAACTCCGTTTATGAAAGGGAATTCATCTCTAGCTCGCCTTACAAGAAACACACTCTGCTTTAGAGAAAGCAGTACTCTTCTACTCTACTGTGTTTCCTATACAGCCAGAACTGTCAGCTTGCTAAGAACTAAAGAACTGTGCTTCCTACACACAAGGGCCATATCTAATTCAACTCTGCTTAGGAAACTGACAAGAACAGTAGTTTCTCTTGCGTCCAATACACTGCATTTGGTGGGAACAGACGCGAGTGCTATTTGCAATGTGTATGGCCAATTGAGCACAATAGTGAATCTCCTTACCAGAAAACAACTCTTGCTGCTAGGACCAGAAATTGCATGTAATTCAACTCCGTTTATGAAAGGGAATTAAACTCTGGCTCGCCTTACAAGAATCACACTCTGCTTTTGAGAAAGCAGCACTCTTCTACTCTACTGTGTTTCCTATAGAGCCAGAACAGTCAGCTTGCTCAGAACCAAAGAACTGTGCTTCCTACACACAATGGCCATAACTAGTTCAACTCTGCTTAGGAAACTGACAAGAACAGTAGTTTCTCTTGCGTCCAATACAATGCACATGCTGGGTACAGACGCGAGTGCTATTTGCACTGTGTATGGCCAAATGAGCACAATAGTGACTCTTCTTACCAGAAAACAACTCTTGGTGCTAGGACCAGAAACTGCATGTGATTCAACTCCATTTATGAAAGGGAAATCAACTCTAGCTCGCTTTACATAAAACACACTCTGCTTTTGAAAAAGCAGCACTCTTCTACTCTACTGTGATTCCTATATAGCCAGAACAGTCAGCTTGCTCAGAACTAAAGAACTGTGCTTCCTACACACAAGGGCCATATCTAATTCAACTCTGCTTAGGAAACTGACAAGAACAGTAGTTTCTCTTGTGTCCAATACACTGCATTTGCTGGGAAAAGACGCGAGTGCTATTTGCAATGTGTATGGCCAATTGAGCACAATAGTGAATCTCCTTACCAGAAAACAACTCTTGCTGCTAGGACCAGAAATTGCATGTGATTCAACTCCGTTTATGAAAGGGAATTAAACTCTGGCTCGCCTTACAAGAAACACACTCTGCTTTTGAGAAAGCAGCACTCTTCTACTCTACTGTGTTTGCTATAGAATCAGAACAGTCAGCTTGCTCAGAACCAAAGAACTGTGCTTCCTACACACAATGGCCATAACTAGTTCAACTCTGCTTAGGAAACTGACAAGAACAGTAGTTTCTCTTGCGTCCAATACAATGCACTTGCTGGGTACAGACGCGAGTGCTATTTGCACTGTGTATGGCCAAATGAGCACAATAGTGACTCTCCTTACCAGAAAACAACTCTTGGTGCTAGGACCAGAAACTGCATGTGATTCAACTCCGTTTATGAAAGGGAATTCAACTCTAGCTTGCCTTACAAGAAACACACTCTGCTTTTGAGAAAGCAGCACTCTTCTACTCTACTGTGTTTCCTATATAGCCAGAACAGTCAGCTTGCTCAGAACTAAAGAACTGTGCTTCCTACACACAAGGGCCATATCTAATTCAACTCTGCTTAGGAAACTGACAAGAACAGTAGTTTCTCTTGCGTCCAATACACTGCATTTGCTGGGATAAGACGCGAGTGCTATTTGCAATGTGTATGGCCAATTGAGCACAATAGTGAATCTCCTTACCAGAAAACAACTTTTGCTGCTAGGACCAGAAACTGCATGTGATTCAACTCCGTTTATGAAAGGGAATTCATCTCTAGCTCGCCTTACAAGAAACACACTCTGCTTTAGAGAAAGCAGTACTCTTCTACTCTACTGTGTTTCCTATACAGCCAGAACTGTCAGCTTGCTAAGAACTAAAGAACTGTGCTTCCTACACACAAGGGCCATATCTAATTCAACTCTGCTTAGGAAACTGACAAGAACAGTAGCTTCTCTTGCGTCCAATACACTGCATTTGGTGGGAACAGACGCGAGTGCTATTTGCAATGTGTATGGCCAATTGAGCACAATAGTGAATCTCCTTACCAGAAAACAACTCTTGCTGCTAGGACCAGAAATTGCATGTAATTCAACTCCGTTTATGAAAGGGAATTAAACTCTGGCTCGCCTTACAAGAATCACACTCTGCTTTTGAGAAAGCAGCACTCTTCTACTCTACTGTGTTTCCTATAGAGCCAGAACAGTCAGCTTGCTCAGAACCAAAGAACTGTGCTTCCTACACACAATGGCCATAACTAGTTCAACTCTGCTTAGGAAACTGACAAGAACAGTAGTTTCTCTTGCGTCCAATACAATGCACATGCTGGGTACAGACGCGAGTGCTATTTGCACTGTGTATGGCCAAATGAGCACAATAGTGACTCTTCTTACCAGAAAACAACTCTTGGTGCTAGGACCAGAAACTGCATGTGATTCAACTCCGTTTATGAAAGGGAATTCAACTCTAGCTTGCCTTACAAGAAACACACTCTGCTTTTGAGAAAGCAGCACTCTTCTACTCTACTGTGTTTCCTATATAGCCAGAACAGTCAGCTTGCTCAGAACTAAAGAACTGTGCTTCCAACACACAAGGGCCATATCTAATTCAACTCTGCTTAGGAAACAGACAAGAACAGTAGTTTCTCTTGGGTCCAATACACTGCATTTGCTGGGATAAGACGCGAGTGCTATTTGCAATGTGTATGGCCAATTGAGCACAATAGTGAATCTCCTTACCAGAAAACAACTTTTGCTGCAAGGACCAGAAACTGCATGTGATGCAACTCCGTTTATGAAAGGGAAATCAACTCTAGCTCGCCTTACAAGAAACACACTCTGCTTTTGAAAAAGCAGCACTCTTCTACTCTACTGTGATTCCTATATAGCCAGAACAGTCAGCTTGCTCAGAACTAAAGAACTGTGCTTCCTACACACAAGGGCCATATCTAATTCAACTCTGCTTAGGAAACTGACAAGAACAGTAGTTTCTCTTGTGTCCAATACACTGCATTTGCTGGGAAAAGACGCGAGTGCTATTTGCAATGTGTATGGCCAATTGAGCACAATAGTGAATCTCCTTACCAGAAAACAACTCTTGCTGCTAGGACCAGAAATTGCATGTGATTCAACTCCGTTTATGAAAGGGAATTAAACTCTGGCTCGCCTTACAAGAAACACACTCTGCTTTTGAGAAAGCAGCACTCTTCTTCTCTACTGTGTTTGCTATAGAATCAGAACAGTCAGCTTGCTCAGAACCAAAGAACTGTGCTTCCTACACACAATGGCCATAACTAGTTCAACTCTGCTTAGGAAACTGACAAGAACAGTAGTTTCTCTTGCGTCCAATACAATGCACTTGCTGGGTACAGACGCGAGTGCTATTTGCACTGTGTATGGCCAAATGAGCACAATAGTGACTCTCCTTACCAGAAAACAACTCTTGGTGCTAGGACCAGAAACTGCATGTGATTCAACTCCGTTTATGAAAGGGAATTCAACTCTAGCTTGCCTTACAAGAAACACACTCTGCTTTTGAGAAAGCAGCACTCTTCTACTCTACTGTGTTTCCTATATAGCCAGAACAGTCAGCTTGCTCAGAACTAAAGAACTGTGCTTCCTACACACAAGGGCCATATCTAATTCAACTCTGCTTAGGAAACTGACAAGAACAGTAGTTTCTCTTGCGTCCAATACACTGCATTTGCTGGGATAAGACGCGAGTGCTATTTGCAATGTGTATGGCCAATTGAGCACAATAGTGAATCTCCTTACCAGAAAACAACTTTTGCTGCTAGGACCAGAAACTGCATGTGATTCAACTCCGTTTATGAAAGGGAATTCATCTCTAGCTCGCCTTACAAGAAACACACTCTGCTTTAGAGAAAGCAGTACTCTTCTACTCTACTGTGTTTCCTATACAGCCAGAACTGTCAGCTTGCTAAGAACTAAAGAACTGTGCTTCCTACACACAAGGGCCATATCTAATTCAACTCTGCTTAGGAAACTGACAAGAACAGTAGCTTCTCTTGCGTCCAATACACTGCATTTGGTGGGAACAGACGCGAGTGCTATTTGCAATGTGTATGGCCAATTGAGCACAATAGTGAATCTCCTTACCAGAAAACAACTCTTGCTGCTAGGACCAGAAATTGCATGTAATTCAACTCCGTTTATGAAAGGGAATTAAACTCTGGCTCGCCTTACAAGAATCACACTCTGCTTTTGAGAAAGCAGCACTCTTCTACTCTACTGTGTTTCCTATAGAGCCAGAACAGTCAGCTTGCTCAGAACCAAAGAACTGTGCTTCCTACACACAATGGCCATAACTAGTTCAACTCTGCTTAGGAAACTGACAAGAACAGTAGTTTCTCTTGCGTCCAATACAATGCACATGCTGGGTACAGACGCGAGTGCTATTTGCACTGTGTATGGCCAAATGAGCACAATAGTGACTCTTCTTACCAGAAAACAACTCTTGGTGCTAGGACCAGAAACTGCATGTGATTCAACTCCGTTTATGAAAGGGAATTCAACTCTAGCTTGCCTTACAAGAAACACACTCTGCTTTTGAGAAAGCAGCACTCTTCTACTCTACTGTGTTTCCTATATAGCCAGAACAGTCAGCTTGCTCAGAACTAAAGAACTGTGCTTCCAACACACAAGGGCCATATCTAATTCAACTCTGCTTAGGAAACAGACAAGAACAGTAGTTTCTCTTGGGTCCAATACACTGCATTTGCTGGGATAAGACGCGAGTGCTATTTGCAATGTGTATGGCCAATTGAGCACAATAGTGAATCTCCTTACCAGAAAACAACTTTTGCTGCAAGGACCAGAAACTGCATGTGATGCAACTCCGTTTATGAAAGGGAAATCAACTCTAGCTCGCCTTACAAGAAACACACTCTGCTTTTGAAAAAGCAGCACTCTTCTACTCTACTGTGATTCCTATATAGCCAGAACAGTCAGCTTGCTCAGAACTAAAGAACTGTGCTTCCTACACACAAGGGCCATATCTAATTCAACTCTGCTTAGGAAACTGACAAGAACAGTAGTTTCTATTGTGTCCAATACACTGCATTTGCTGGGAACAGACGCGAGTGCTATTTGCAATGTGTATGTCCAATTGAGCACAATAGTGAATCTCCTTACCAGAAAACAACTCTTGCTGCTAGGACCAGAAATTGCATGTGATTCAACTCCGTTTATGAAAGGGAATTAAACTCTGGCTCGCCTTACAAGAAACACACTCTGCTTTTGAGAAAGCAGCACTCTTCTACTCTACTGTGTTTGCTATAGAGCCCGAACAGTCAGCTTGCTCAGAACCAAAGAACTGTGCTTCCTACACACAATGGCCATAACTAGTTCAACTCTGCTTAGGAAACTGACAAGAACAGTAGTTTCTCTTGCGTCCAATACAATGCACTTGCTGGGTACAGACGCGAGTGCTATTTGCACTGTGTATGGCCAAATGAGCACAATAGTGACTCTTCTTACCAGAAAACAATTCTTGGTGCTAGGACCAGAAACTGCATGTGATTCAACTCCGTTTATGAAAGGGAATTCAACTCTAGCTTGCCTTACAAGAAACACACTCTGCTTTTGAGAAAGCAGCACTCTTCTACTCTACTGTGTTTCCTATATAGCCAGAACAGTCAGCTTGCTCAGAACTAAAGAACTGTGCTTCCAACACACAAGGGCCATATCTAATTCAACTCTGCTTAGGAAACTGACAAGAACAGTAGTTTCTCTTGCGTCCAATACACTGCATTTGCTGGGATAATACGCGAGTGCTATTTGCAATGTGTATGGCCAATTGAGCACAATAGTGAATCTCCTTACCAGAAAACAACTTTTGCTGCTAGGACCAGAAACTCCATGTGATTCAACTCCGTTTATGAAAGGGAAATCAACTCTAGCTCGCCTTACAAGAAAACACACTCTGCTTTTGAGAAAGCAGCACTCTTCTACTCTACGGTGTTTCCTATATAGCCAGAACTGTCAGCTTGCTCAGAACTAAAGAACTGTGCTTCCTACACACAAGGGCCATATCTAATTCAACTCTGCTTAGGAAAACTGACAAGAACAGTAGTTTCTCTTGTGTCCAATACACTGCATTTGCTGGGAACAGACGCGAGTGCTATTTGCAATGTGTATGGCCAAATGAGCACAATAGTGACTCTCCTTACCAGAAAACAACTCTTGGTGCTAGGACCAGAAACTGCATGTGATTCAACTCCGTTTATGAAAGGGAATTCAACTCTCGCTTGCCTTACAAGAAACACACTCTGCTTTTGAGAAAGCAGCACTCTTCTACTCTACTGTTTCCTATATAGCCAGAACAGTCAGCTTGCTCAGAACTAAAGAACTGTGCTTCCTACACACAAGGGCCATATCTAATTCAACTCTGCTTAGGAAACTGACAAGAACAGTAGTTTCTCTTGCGTCCAATACACTGCATTTGCTGGGATAAGACGCGAGTGCTATTTGCAATGTGTATGGCCAATTGAGCACAATAGTGAATCTCCTTACCAGAAAAACAACTTTTGCTGCTAGGACCAGAAACTGCATGTGATTCAACTCCGTTTATGAAAGGGAAATCAACTCTAGCTCGCCTTACAAGAAACACACTCTGCTTTAGAGAAAGCAGCACTCTTCTACTCTACTGTGATTCCTATATAGCCAGAACAGTCAGCTTGCTCAGAACTAAAGAACTGTGCTTCCTACACACAAGGGCCATATCTAATTCAATTCTGCTTAGGAAACTGACAAGAACAGTAGTTTCTCTTGTGTCCAATACACTGCATTTGCTGGGAACAGACGCGAGTGCTATTTGCAATGTGTATGGCCAATTGAGCACAATAGTGAATCTCCTTACCAAGAAAACAACTCTTGCTGCTAGGACCCAGAAATTGCATGTGATTCAACTCCGTTTATGAAAGGGAATTAAACTCTGGCTCGTCTTACAAGAAACACACTCTGCTTTTGAGAAAGCAGCACTCTTCTACTCTACTGTGTTTGCTATAGAATCAGAACAGTCAGCTTGCTCAGAACCAAAGAACTGTGCTTCCTACACACAATGGCCATAACTAGTTCAACTCTGCTTAGGAAACTGACAAGAACAGTAGTTTCTCTTGCGTCCAATACAATGCACTTGCTGGGTACAGACGCGAGTGCTATTTGCACTGTGTATGGCCAAATGAGCACAATAGTGACTCTCCCTTACCAGAAAACAACTCTTGGTGCTAGGACCAGAAACTGCATGTGATTCAACTCCGTTTATGAAAGGGAATTCAACTCTAGCTTGCCTTACAAGAAACACACTCTGCTTTTGAGAAAGCAGCACTCTTCTACTCTACTGTGTTTCCTATATAGCCAGAACAGTCAGCTTGCTCAGAACTAAAGAACTGTGCTTCCTACACACAAGGGCCATATCTAATTCAACTCTGCTTAGGAAACTGACAAGAACAGTAGTTTCTCTTGCGTCCAATACACTGCATTTGCTGGGATAAGACGCGAGTGCTATTTGCACTGTGTATGGCCAATTGAGCACAATAGTGAATCTCCTTACCAGAAAACAACTTTTGCTGCTAGGACCAGAAACTGCATGTGATTCAACTCCGTTTATGACAGGGAATTCATCTCTAGCTCGCCTTACAAGAAACACACTCTGCTTTAGAGAAAGCAGTACTCTTCTACTCTACTGTGTTTCCTATACAGCCAGAACTGTCAGCTTGCTAAGAACTAAAGAACTGTGCTTCCTACACACAAGGGCCATATCTAATTCAACTCTGCTTAGGAAACTGACAAGAACAGTAGTTTCTCTTGCGTCCAATACACTGCATTTGCTGGGAACAGACGCGAGTGCTATTTGCAATGTGTATGGCCAATTGAGCACAATAGTGAATCTCCTTACCAGAAAACAACTCTTGCTGCTAGGACCAGAAATTGCATGTGATTCAACTCCGTTTATGAAAGGGAATTAAACTCTGGCTCGCCTTACAAGAATCACACTCTGCTTTTGAGAAAGCAGCACTCTTCTACTCTACTGTGTTTTCCTATAGAGCCAGAACAGTCAGCTTGCTCAGAACCAAAGAACTGTGCTTCCTACACACAATGGCCCATAACTAGTTCAACTCTGCTTAGGAAACTGACAAGAACAGTAGTTTCTCTTGCGTCCAATACAATGCACTTGCTGGGTACAGACGCGAGTGCTATTTGCACTGTGTATGGCCAAATGAGCACAATAGTGACTCTTCTTACCAGAAAACAACTCTTGGTGCTAGGACCCAGTAACTGCATGTGATTCAACTCCGTTTATGAAAGGGAATTCAACTCTAGCTTGCCTTACAAGAAACACACTCTGCTTTTGAGAAAGCAGCACTCTTCTACTCTACTGTGTTTTCCTATATAGCCAGAACAGTCAGCTTGCTCAGAACTAAAGAACTGTGCTTCCAACACACAAGGGCCATATCTAATTCAACTCTGCTTAGGAAACTGACAAGAACAGTAGTTTCTCTTGCGTCCAATACAATGCACTTGCTGGGTACAGACGCGAGTGCTATTTGCACTGTGAATGGCCAAATGAGCACAATAGTGACTCTTCTTACCTGAAAACAACTCTTGCTGCTAGGACCAGAAATTGCATGTGATTCAACTCCGTTTATGAAAGGGAATTAAACTCTGGCTCGCCTTACAAGAAACACACTCTGCTTTTGAGAAAGCACCACTCTTCTACTCTACTGTGTTTGCTATAGAGTGAGAACAGTCAGCTTGCTCAGAACCAAAGAACTGTGCTTCCTACACACAAGGGCCATATCTAATTCAACTCTGCTTAGGAAACTGACAAGAACAGTAGTTTCTCTTGTGTCCAATACACTGCATTTGCTGGGAACAGACGCGAGTGCTATTTGCAATGTGTATGGCCAAATGAGCACAATAGTGACTCTCCTTACCAGAAAACAACTCTTGGTGCTAGGACCAGAAACTGCATGTGATTCAACTCCGTTTATGAAAGGGAATTCAACTCTCGCCTTGCCTTACAAGAAACACACTCTGCTTTTGAGAAAGCAGCACTCTTCTACTCTACTGTGTTTCCTATATAGCCAGAAACAGTCAGCTTGCTCAGAACTAAAGAACTGTGCTTCCGACACACAAGGGCCATATCTAATTCAACTCTGCTTAGGAAACAGACAAGAACAGTAGTTTCTCTTGGGTCCAATACACTGCATTTGCTGGGATAAGACGCGAGTGCTATTTGCAATGTGTATGGCCAATTGAGCACAATAGTGAATCTCCTTACCAGAAAACAACTTTTGCTGAAAGGACCAGAAACTGCATGTGATGCAACTCCGTTTATGAAAGGGAAATCAACTCTAGCTCGCCTTACAAGAAACACACTCTGCTTTTGAAAAAGCAGCACTCTTCTACTCTACTGTGATTCCTATATAGCCAGAACAGTCAGCTTGCTCAGAACTAAAGAACTGTTCTTCCTACACACAAGGGCCATATCTAATTCAACTCTGCTTAGGAAACTGACAAGAACAAGTAGTTTCTATTGTGTCCAATACACTGCATTTGCTGGGAACAGACGCGAGTGCTATTTGCAATGTGTATGGCCAATTGAGCACAATAGTGAATCTCCTTACCAGAAAACAACTCTTGCTGCTAGGACCAGAAATTGCATGTGATTCAACTCCGTTTATGAAAGGGAATTAAACTCTGGCTCGCCTTACAAGAATCACACTCTGCTTTTGAGAAAAGCAGCACTCTTCTACTCTACTGTGTTTCCTATAGAGCCAGAACAGTCAGCTTGCTCAGAACCAAAGAACTGTGCTTCCTACACACAATGGCCATAACTAGTTCAACTCTGCTTAGGAAACTGACAAGAACAGTAGTTTCTCTTGCGTCCCAATACAATGCACTTGCTGGGTACAGACGCGAGTGCTATTTGCACTGTGTATGGCCAAATGAGCACAATAGTGACTCTTCTTACCAAGAAAACAACTCTTGGTGCTAGGACCAGTAACTGCATGTGATTCAACTCTCCGTTTATGAAAGGGAATTCAACTCTAGCTTGCCTTACAAGAAACACACTCTGCTTTTGAGAAAGCAGCACTCTTCTACTCTACTGTGTTTCCTATATAGCCAGAACAGTCAGCTTGCTCAGAACTAAAGAACTGTGCTTCCAACACACAAGGGCCATATCTAATTCAACTCTGCTTAGGAAACTGACAAGAACAGTAGTTTCTCTTGCGTCCAATACAATGCACTTGCTGGGTACAGACGCGAGTGCTATTTGCACTGTGAATGGCCAAATGAGCACAATAGTGACTCTTCTTACCTGAAAACAACTCTTGCTGCTAGGACCAGAAATTGCATGTGATTCAACTCCGTTTATGAAAGGGAATTAAACTCTGGCTCGCCTTACAAGAAACACACTCTGCTTTTGAGAAAGCACCACTCTTCTACTCTACTGTGTTTGCTATAGAGTGAGAACAGTCAGCTTGCTCAGAACCAAAGAACTGTGCTTCCTACACACAAGGGCCATATCTAATTCAACTCTGCTTAGGAAACTGACAAGAACAGTAGTTTTCTCTTGTGTCCAATACACTGCATTTGCTGGGAACAGACGCGAGTGCTATTTGCAATGTGTATGGGCCAAATGAGCACAATAGTGACTCTCCTTACCAGAAAACAACTCTTGGTGCTAGGACCAGAAACTGCATGTGATTCAACTCCGTTTATGAAAGGGAATTCAACTCTCGCTTGCCTTACAAGAAAACACACTCTGCTTTTGAGAAAGCAGCACTCTTCTACTCTACTGTGTTTTCCTATATAGCCAGAACAGTCAGCTTGCTCAGAACTAAAGAACTGTGCTTCCGACACACAAGGGCCATATCTAATTCAACTCTGCTTAGGAAACAGACAAGAACAGTAGTTTCTCTTGGGTCCAAATACACTGCATTTGCTGGGATAAGACGCGAGTGCTATTTGCAATGTGTATGGCCAATTGAGCACAATAGTGAATCTCCTTACCAGAAAACAACTTTTGCTGAAAGGACCAGAAACTGCATGTGATGCAACTCCGTTTATGAAAGGGAAATCAACTCTAGCTCGCCTTACAAGAAACACACTCTGCTTTTGAAAAAGCAGCACTCTTCTACTCTACTGTGATTCCTATATAGCCAGAACAGTCAGCTTGCTCAGAACTAAAGAACTGTTCTTCCTACACACAAGGG
Organism: Peromyscus californicus insignis; assembly: GCF_007827085.1. Lineage (NCBI taxonomy): Eukaryota > Metazoa > Chordata > Mammalia > Rodentia > Cricetidae > Peromyscus > Peromyscus californicus. The sequence continues at coordinate 13 of NW_026294614.1, read as the reverse complement.
CCATATCTAATTC